>NW_027596583.1:0-218370 GCF_964194155.1 Cetorhinus maximus
TCTGTCTCTCTCTCCTTGCCACACCCTATCTCTAACTCTCGCTGGCTCTATCTCTCTCCATTTCTCAACGGCTCTCTCACTGTCTCTCTCTCTCTCTCTCTCTCACAGTCTATCTCTCTCTATCTCTCTCTGTATCTCTCTCTCTCTCACTCTCTCCCCCGCTCTCACTCTCTGTCACACTGTATCTCTCTCTGTCTGTCTCTCTCTATCTCTGTCTCTCTTTCTCTCTCTCTCTGTCACTCTGTATCTCTCTCTCTGTCTGTCTCTCTCTCGCTGGCTTTCTCTCTCTCCCCCCCCCCTCCCTCTCTCCCCCCTCCCTCTCTACTCCCTCCCTCTCACCCCCCTCCCTCTCTCCCCCCTCCCTCTCTCCCCCCTCCCTCTCTCCCCCTCCCTCTCTCCCCCTCCCTCTCTCTCCCCTCCCTCTCTCCCAGTGTCTCTCTTTGTCTCTCTCTCTGTCTCTCTCTCTGTCTCACTCTCTTTCTGTCTATCTCTCTGTCTGTCTGTCTGTCTCTCTCTCTCACTCTCTCTCTCTCTCTCTGTCTGTCTCTCTCTCTCTGTCTCTCACTCTCCCTGTCTCTCTCTCTCTGTCTCTCTCTCTCTCTGTCTCTCTCTATCTCTCTCTGTCTCTCTCTTTCTCTGTGTCACACTCTCTCTCTCTCTCTTGCTGGCTCTCTCTGTCTCCCCCCTCCCTCTCTCTCTCAGTGTCTCTGTCTGTCTCTCTCTCTCTGTCACACTATCTCGCTCTCTCTATCTCTCTGTATCTCTCTCTCTCTCTCCCCCGCTCTCACTCTCTGTCACACTGTATCTCTCTCTGTCTGTTTCTCTCTCTCTATCTCTGTCTCTCTCTCTCTGTCACTCTGTATCTCTTTCTCTGTCTGTCTCTCTCTCGCTGGCATTCTCTCTCTCTCTCCCTCCCTCTCTCCCCCATCCCTCTCTCCCCCCTCCCTCTCTCCCCCCTCCCTCCCGCCCCCCCCCCCAACCCCCTCCCTCTCTCCCCCCTCCTCAGCAAAGAATGCCGAAACGATTTTAAAAATAGAGAATATTAGGGTACTAGTGAGAGCTAGTTGGAAATATCAAGACGGGTAGTAAGAGTTTCTAAAAATCTTTAAATAAGAAAACAGTTAACAAAGTGAGCGTTTGACCTCTTGCTATTGATCCTGTGGAATTAATCGTGGGGAATAAAGAGATGGCAGGTGAATTGAACTTCTATTTTGCACCAGTCATCACCATACAGCACACAACGAACCTTTCAGAAGTAACTGTAAATCGGGAAAGGGAAGAGAGAGAGAGAGGGGAACTCAGGTTATTCACATTGACCAGGGAGGTGGTACTGAGCAAGCTTATTGGACATGCAGGCTAACAAGTCCTCAGGTACTGAAGGACTTCATCCTAGGGCCATGAAAGATGTGGGTAATGGGTTTAGCTGGTGCGTTGGTTTCAGTTTAACACAACTTCTCCTATTTGGGAAACATTCCATTTGATTGGAAATTAGCCAATATAACTCCCTTTTTCAAAAATGAAGGGGGATGGAGAGGAGGAAACTTCAGGCCAGTTAGCTTAACAGCTATCATCGTGAAAATGTTAAAATGTATTATTGAAATTGTTGTGGCAGGGCGCTTAGATAAATTAAAGACAATCAGGGAGAGTCAACATGATATTGCGAAAGGTAAACATGTTTAAGCAATTTTTTGGAGTTCTTTGAGAGAGTCACATCTGCTGTGGATAATGGGGAACTGGTTGATGTAATGTCCTTAGATTTCCAGAAGACATTTGATTAAGCGCCACATGAAAGGTTATTGCACCACATAAACGCTCGTGATGCAGGGGGTAACCTATTGGCATGGGTTGAAGATTGGCTGGATAATAGGAAACAGAATAGGAAAAATGGTGCTTTCTCTGATTGACAGAATATGACGAGGGGGTCAATGCTGCAATCTCAACTTATTATAATTCATGTATCGGACTTGGATTGAGGGACCGAATGTCTGGTTGTGAAATGACTTGATGGCTACAATTTAGGTGGGAAGCGAATTGTGAGGAGAACATAACGAGGCTACTAAGGGGAAGAGATAGGATAAGTGAGTGGGCAATGGTTGGGAAAATGTAACACCATGTGGGAAAATGTGAAATTGCCCAATTTTGCAGATGGAATAAAAAAGAAGCTCATTCTCGAAATGGCGAGAGATTGCAGAGCTCTGAGATGCAGAGGGATCTGGGTGTCCTAGTGCACAATTAACAAAAGACTAGCGTGCATGTCCAGCAGGTAATTAGGAAAACTAATAGGATGTTATGGTTTATTGTGAGGGGATTTGAATACAAAAGCAGGGAGGTAATGCTTCATTGGTCCAGGGCACTGGTGAAACCCCGTTTGGACTGATAGGTGCAGTGATGCTCCCTGATTTTAAGGATGGATGTCAACGTTTTAGACACAGTTCGGAGAAGTTATATTCGCCTGCTACCAGGGCCGGGTGGGTTGCCGGCAAGAAAAAAAGGCAGAACCCACTGATTGGCTAGAGTCCCTGTGAGTCGGCGGGAGGAGTACCCTCATTGGCTGAGTGGGCATGGGGCCATTGAGTGGTGCTGCCCAATGGGCGATGAGCTTTTGTGATTGGTTGAGGCAGCTGTCGCCCAGCGGCTCATTGGCTGTGGATGTAAGAGGGTTTGTTTCCCTCAATAGTTTTCTTTCTTTATTAATTGTCTAATTGATGTGAGCGGACATTTCACCGCGTTCTTGACGTGCTCCCTGAACCTGGACTAAGTGACCCCGTAAATAAAAGTGTTTGTGCAGCAACTGAAATTCAGCAGAATCAATGCGACTTGTTGAAATATGTATTCAGACTCGGTGTAATCATTGGGATCTGTTCCTGTAATAGTATAGTATAAACAATCAATAACATTCACCGACCACAGGAGGATGAAGCTGCCCGAAATGGTGAAGAGTAAAATCATAGACTTTCTCCTGCTCTCCATCTCTGGGTCACTGTGATCCTCCCCCTGGCTCTGACCCCTCAGTCCCTTCCGGACCCGACTGGCCACTAGAATGTGTCTGACAGTCAGAGCGTTGAGCGACAGGATTAAAGCGAATGGGAGCAGTGGGGTTAAAACCGTGTCAAACCAGTCAAATCCCACCCACCCGGGGTCAGTGTAATAGCTTCTCTTTACATTACAGAACCATGGTACGTTGTTGATTATCACTCCGGGTTCTTTTGTAAAGTAGTGTGGGATGTTTTTTAAACAGTTCAGAATGCCTGTGGTCACTAAGACCACGGCCGCACTTTTCCCGGTGCAATATTTTGTTCTCAGCTTCTGCCAACAAATGGCCACAAATCGGTCAAAGGAGAAAGTGACGGTGAACCAGACTGAACAGTCTGTGGATGCACGAATCAGGACAGTGAGAACACTACACACAGGGGTGACGTCCAGGAAACTCTGTCCGAAATAATAATAAACGACCCTCCAGAGTATGACCTCTGTGATAATGCTCAGTAGGTCCGCCGTTGCCATGGCCACCAGGTAGCGAGTGGTGCAGGTGGAGAGACCACACTTTCCCCGGATTAGGATAACAATCGCCAGCAAATTAACTGTAGGAGAGAGAAGGGAAAAGTGACTGGAAATTAACTGATCAAACGGTCCCTGTGTCTGGCACGAAAAGTAAGACCGAGATTTAAGCAGCAAAAGGTGTCATTTTTGGCCGTGTCAGAGGCTAAAATTTGAAATTAAAATCCACATCCCACTCCAACCCGCCACCAACCTGCGAAATTCCAGGTGACGAAATTGAGACGGGGAAGCATTAAATATGATGGGTTCGGATATACAGAACAGATACAGGCCATTCACCCTAAGCAGCTCATTTCAATGTCGAAGATCCATTCCCATCTCCACTCAGATTTCAACAGTTAAATCTGACATCGTAATCCATTATTCCTTTATCCCTCATATTCTTATCCCTCTTCCCATGAATGAATCTAAACTATTCACATCACACACTCTGTGTGGTAGTGAGTTGCACATTCTCACTGCTCTATGGGTTAAACAGCTCCCTATGAACTCCTGATGGGCTTTCCAGGTAACTCTCTCATACTGATAGGCTCCAGTTCCACCCTCCCCACCAGAATAAATATTCTCTCTGTGCCCGCCCTATCAAAACCTGCCATCATGTTACAATTCTAATTAGCTCACCCTTCACCCTTCCTTTTTCAAGAGATAAGGGCACAGCCCGTCAATCCGATCCTGATATTTTTACCCACGTGTATCTGACATCACACATACAAATCCTCTCTCCACTGGAGGCAGAGACTGTGTATCTAATTTTTTTCTACATTATCTGATCAGAACTCTATCCAGAATTATGTATGCGCTCTGAGAATTTTGATAGATGTTTATTATAACTGTTCTACTTTTTCAGTCCTCTGCAGTATTGACCACACCCCGACTCAAGCTGGTGTCATTTCTACATGTAGAAATTGTGATTCTGATTCAAATCTGCAAGTTACTAATGCATTGTCAAGAACAGCGATCCCGGCACTGAACCTTCTGTAACACCACTTCCCACCCTCTCCCTCTCTGAATAACGACCCTTTCCTCCCTCTGTCAGCTTCCTGTCTCGTAGAGAGCGAGGGATCCATTCGGCCACTTGTCCCATTGCTCCACATTTTCTGACCTATTCATTAGTCTATGTTGCTCCCCTGTTTACCTTAAAGTAAATATCTGTTCCTGTTGGATCAGTCCAACAGGAGACAGGCCAAAATCAATCATTTTCAGTGCCGTCACTTAGAAACATACAACAGAAATAATCTACCCATCTTTTAAAGACAACATCCCTAAAAAAGAGAGGCAGTAACATGGAATGGAGAGATCCACCACCTAAAACAGCCATTCAGAATCAATCCGCTTTGTTTCATTCCAATTATTGACCCAAAAACAGTGCAAGTCTACCCTAACAGATACTCCCAGATACATATGGTCACTGGGGTCAGTTAACCTTCACCAGCCGCTACCTCTCCAGATGAGTGACCCACAGTAACTAAATTCTTCAGTGACACATTCTCCCAGTAATCCACGGTCACTGTGATCTGGTGCTGCACTCTGGTTCCTCACCCACACTCAGTACAATTGTACACTGAGAAAATCTCCCAGTAACACACAGTCACTGTGATCTGGTGCTGCTCTCCGGTTAGTGATCCACACTCAGTACAATTGTACACTGAGAGAATCTCCCAGTAACACACGCTCACTGTGATCTGGTGCTGCTCTCCGGTTAGTGATCCACACTCAGTATAATTGTACACTGAGAGAATCTCCCAGTAACACACGGTCACTGTGATCTGGTGCTGCTCTCCGGTCCCTCACCCACACTCAGTACAATTGTACACTGACAGAATCTCCCAGTAACACACGGTCACTGTGATCTGGTGCTGCTCTCCGGTTAGTGATCCTCACTCAGTATAATTGTACACTGAGAGAATCTCCAAGTAATCCACGATCACTGTGATCTGGTGCTGCACTCCGGTCCTTCACCCACACTCAGTACAATTGTACACTGAGAGAATCTCCCAGTAACACACGGCCACTGTGATCTGGTGCTGCACTCCGGTCCCTCACCCACACTCAGTACAATTCTACACTAAGAGAATCTCCCAGTAATCCACGGTCACTGTGATCTGGTGCTGCTCTCCGGTTAGTGACCCACACTCAGTACAATTGTACACTGAGAGAATCTCCCAGTAACACACGGTCACTGTGATCTGGTGCTGCTCTCCGGTTAGTGATCCACACTCAGTACAATTGTACACTGAGAGAATCTCCCAGTAACACACGGTCACAGTGATCTGGTGCTGCTCTCCGGTTAGTGATCCACACTCAGTATAATTGTACACTGAGGGAATCTCCCAGTAACACACGGTCACTGTGATCTGGTGCTGCTCTCCGGTTAGTGATCCACACTCAGTACAATTGTACACTGAGAGAATCTCCCAGTAACACACGGTCACTGTGATCTGGTGCTGCTCTCCGGTTAGTGATCCACACTCAGTATAATTGTACACTGAGAGAATCTCCCAGTAATCCACGGTCACTGTGATCTGGTGCTGTACTCTGGTCCTTCACCCACACTCAGTATAATTGTACACTGAGAGAATCTCCCAGTAACACAAGGTCACTGTGATCTGGTGCTGTACTCTGGTCCCTCACCCACACTCAGTATATTTGTACACTGAGAGAATCTCCCAGTAACACACGGTCACTGTGATCTGGTGCTGCTCTCCGGTGCCTCACCCACACTCAGTACAATTGTACACTGACAGAATCTCCCAGTAACACACGGTCACTGTGATCATGTACTCAACCCAAGTTTGTAACCTGCACTAAGTACAATTCTACACCGACAGATAACGGAACCAGATATTCCTCTGGAAAATAGAACTTGATATTTCACAGCGTATACGAATTATAAGCAGAGGTTGAAATTCAGTTGTGGCAGTAGAATAATTCACTGGAGACGATTGTGGTTATGTGACGGTAGAAAATGCTCCCATTGATCGGGTGTTTTTATAAATCCACCAAGAGCTCTGTTTGTAACATTATGAGCAGCAGAATAAAATAACAAACCAGCTCACACCCAGCTTCACAGATATTCAAATCTTCTGTTCACTTACCGGCGACACCAATGATTGCCAGGATCAGGTAATATATTTCCTTGAAACTATTAAACGTTTCAATCATATTCCCAGTGAAGTGGCTGTCCCTTAGAGCAGCGACAATCTCTCTGTATTAAACTGCGGGAGATACATTCACAAAGTCTTTAATTTATACCCTGTGGGATCACCTCCGGGAATTGAAAGTTGAAGTTTATTTTTTTTAACTTGAACAAGCAGACTCTGAATGTGAGCTAATTTCGCTTGTGACGGTTTATATTTAGCACTGAGATTCCACTGGACAATTCTGATCACATCAATTAGCTGACAAAATTAATGAAGTTTCATCGCCCAGCATTGATTATGTTCCCTCAAAAAAATTTCAAAAACATCATCTCCAATCGCTTCCTAAATGCTGATCCACATGCTCTGGTCATTCACGAATTGAATTGCAAAGAATTAAGGCTCTCTCGCTCTCTCTCTGTCTGTTTCTCTCTCTCTCTCTCTCTCTCTCTCTCTCTGTTTCTCTCTCTCTCTCTGTCTGTTTATCTCTCTCTCTCTGTCTGTTTATCTCTCTCTCTCTCTCTCTCTCTGTTTCTCTCTTTCTCTCTGTCTGTTTCTCTCTCTCTCTCTGTCTGATTCTCTCTCTGTCTGCCTCTCTATCTCACTCGCTGTCTGTTTATCTTTCTCCTCTCTCTGTCTGTCTCTCTCTTTCTCCTTGTCTCACTCTCACTCTCTCCTTCTCTCTCTCTCCTTGTCTCAACCTCACTGCTCTCCTTGTCTCTTTGCCTGTCTGATTTTCTTTCTCTTTATCTCACTCTGTCTCTCTCTCTCAATCTCTCTCTCTCTCTCTCTCTCCTTGTCTTACCAACTCTCTCTCCATATCTCTCTCCTTGTCTCACCCGCACAGCTTTCCTTGTCTCTATGCCTGCCTGTCTCTCCCTCTCTCTCCCTCTCTCACTCTCTTTCTCTATCTTTCTCTCTCTCTCTGTTTCTCTCTCTCTCTCTCCTTGTCTCACTCTCACTCTCTCCTTTCTCTCTGTCTCTGCCTCCCTCTCTCTCACTCTCTCTCTCCTTGTCTCACTCACTCTCTCTCCTATTCTCCTTCTCTCTGTCTCTCTTTATCCTCATCTCAACCTCACTGCTCGCCTTGTCCCTGTGCCTCCCTGTCTCTCTCACTCTCTCCCTCTCTCTCACTGTATCTATTTCTCACTCACTCTCTCACTCTGTCTCTCTCTCAGCCACTGTCTCTCTCTCTCTCTCCTTGCCTCTCTCTTTCTCTATCTCTCCTTTTATCAACCTCATTGCTCTCCTTGTCTCTCTGCCTACCTCCCTCTCTCTCCGTTTCTTTCTCTGTCTCTCACCCTCTCACTCCCGCTCTCTCTCTCTCTCTCTCCCTCTCTCTCTCACTCTCTCTCCCTCTCTCCCTCTTTCTTTCACTATCAGTGACACGACTGCAATCTTTATCTGCAGTTCTCCAGTCAAACTGTCGAATGTCTCACTAAGGACCACAGATTGAAATAATCAAATTTTTCATCTTTCAATTAGACGAGGGTTGAAAAGAGGATTGAATGGGGTATTAAAAACATGGATAAAACAATGAATAAAAATAAAAATATATAGAAATAAGCGGTTAAAAATATTTTTTAAGAATGAATGTTGAAATATGTGCTTTCAAAAGTGTTAGGATAGAGGCGAGAGTTCATGATCTGAAGTTGTTGAATTCCATAATCAGTCCGGAAGGCTGTAAAGTGCCTAGTCGGAAGATGAGGTGCTGTTCTTCCAGTTTGCGTTGAGCTTCACTGGAACAATACTGCAGGCCAAGGACAGACATGTGGGCATGAGAGCAGGGTGGAGTGTTAAAATGGCAAGCGACAGGGAGGTCTGGGTCATGTTTGAGGGCAGACCGAAGGTTGGCTTCAGAGTGGTCACCCAGTCTGCATTTGGTCTCTCCAATGTAGAGGAGACCACAGTGTGAGCAGCGAATGCAGTGGACCAAGTTGAAGATGGTGCAAATGAAATGCTGCTTCAGCTGAAAGGAGTGTTTGGGCCCTTGGACGGTGAGGAGGGAGGAGATAAACGGGCAGGGGTTGCACCTTCCCTGTTTGCATGGGAAGGTGCTTTGGGAAGAGGATGAGGAGTTGGAGGTGATGGAGGAGTGGACCAGGGTGTCCCAGAGGGATCGGTCCCTATGGAATGTCGACAGGTTGGGGGGTGGGGGTGAAGGGAAGATGGGTTTGGTGGTGGTCATCATGCTGGAGTTGGTGGAAATGGCAGAGGGTGATCCTTTGAGTGCGGAGGCTGGTGGGGTTGTTGAGGCCATGGTTTAGTGGGGTTGTCCCTGGACCAGTAACCCAGAGGCCAGGGTAATGCCCGTGTTCAGATTCCTCCCAAATTCGAAAGGAAACTAAATTAATCAAAAACCTGGAATTAAAAGTTTAAAGATGACCATGAAATCAAGGGCGATTTTTTATAAATAGACATCTTGTTTACTAATCCCGTCTATGTAAAGAAACCTGACGCCCATATCTGAGGGACATTATCTGATCCCTGAGCCACAGCAACGGCACTAAGTTGTTTCAAACCATGAAAAATTCTACAAGGAATGAAACTGGAGAGTCCACCCTGCATCGACCCAGACATCGGAAATGATAAAAGCAAATCCAGTCCTTATAGTCCTCCCTAGTAACATCTGGGGGCTAAGTGGGAGAGCTGTCTCACAGACCAGTGAAGCACCAGCCCAACATAGTCATCCTTTTTCAACTATGCCTTACAGATAATGTCCCCGACTCCACCATCACTATAACTGGGTATGTCCTGTCCCACCAGCAGGACAGACCCAGTAGAGCTGGTGACACAGTGGGATACAGTCGGGAGGGAGTTACCCTGGGAATCCTCAACATCGACTCCGGACCCCATGAAGTCTCATGGCTTCAGGCCAAACATTGACAGGGAAACCTCCTGCTGATGACCACGTACCAACCTCCCTCAGCTGATGAATCAATGCTTCCTCCATGTTGAACATCACTTGGAAGAAGCACTGAGGGTGGTAAGGGTGCAGAATGCTCTCTGGGTGGGGGGACTTCAATGTCCATCACCAAGAGTGGCTCAGAAACACCATTACAGACCAAGCTGGCCGAGTCCTAAAGGACATCGCTGCTAGACTGGGTCTGCGGCAGGTGGTGAGGGAACCAATAGGGAGGGGAAAACATACTTGACCTGATCGTCACCAACCTGCCTGCCGCAGATACATCTGCACATGACAGTATTGATTGGAGTGATCACCTCACAGTCATTGAGCAGGAGAAGTCCCGTCTTCACATTGAGGATACCCTGCATCCTGTTGTGTGGCGCTACCACCATCGTAACGGTATGGATTTTCCACAGCATTGGCAAGTCAACACGGGGCATCCATGAGGTGCTGTGGGCCATCAGTAGCAGCAGAATTGGACTCGAATACCACCTCATGGCCCGGCATATCCCTCACTCTACCATTATCCCAACACCAGGGGTTCAATTCTGGTTCAATGAAGAGTGCAGGAGGGCATGCCAGGAGCAGCAACAGACATATCCAAAAATAAGGTGCAAACCTGGTCAATCTCTAACACAGGACCACTTGCGTATCAAACAGCACGAGCGCTAAGTGATAGACAGGGCTGTGCAATTCCACATGAAACAACGGCTCAGATCTAGGATCTTCAGTCCTGCCATATCAAGTGGTGAATAACGGTTCAAAAATTAACCAACTCACTGATTCAGGAGGTTCAGGAAATGTCCCCATCCTCAATGATGCAGGAGCTGTGCACATCAGTGCAGAATGCAAGGATGAAACATTTCCAAAACCCTTGAGCTGAATGTTCTGAGTGACTGATCCATCTGGGCCTCCCCCTGAATTCCCCAGCATCACAGGTGACCAGACTTCAGACCATTTGATTCATGCCACGTGATATCAAGACAAGGCTGCAGGGACTGGATGCTGAAAAGCTTATGGACTGTGACGATATTTTGAGAATTGTGCTGAAGACCTGAGCTCCAGAACATTCTGCGCCTCTGGCCAAGCTGTTCCAGCACAGCTGCAACACTGGCATCTACCCGGCAATGGGAAAAAATTCCCAGGGATGTCCTGTACACTTAAAGCAGGACAACCCCAACCCAAACAATTATTGCCCGATTGGTTATGAAGAAAGATCGGAGAAGTTGGGACTGTTCTCCTTGGAGAGGAGAAGGCTAAGAGGAGACTTGATAGAAGTTTTCCAAATCATGAGGTGTCTGGGCAGAATAGATAGGGAGAAACTGTTCCCACTTGGAAATTGATTGAGAACCAGAGGGCCCAGGTTTAAAGTGTTTCCCAAAATAAGCACATGTGAGGTGAGAAAAACACTTTTTCACCCAGCGAGTGGTTAGGGATGGGAATGCACTGCCTGGAAGTGTGGTGGAGGCAGGTTCAATTGAGGCATTCAGGAGGGCATTGGATGATTATCTAAACAGAAACAATGTGCAGCGCAACGGGAAAAGGCCGGGGATTGGCACTAAGTTAAAATGGCCAGAGGGCTGGTGCAGACATGAGAGGCTGAATGGCCTCCTTCTGAACCGGAGCAGTTCTGTGATCCTGTGAGTGCCTTCACTCAGAGGGCCGGGAATTTATGAAATTCTCTACCCCAGAGATGTGGATGGCCAATCCTTGAGTTTGTTCAGAGATGACATCGATAGATATTTGGACACTAAGAGAATTAGACAATACGAGGATAGGGCGGCAAAATGTATTTGAGGTACAAGATTAGCCCTGAACATACTGAATGACAGAACAAACTCAAGGGAGAAAATGGCTGCTGTTGCTCCTAACTCTAAAAATCCAGCAAGGGGTGACATTGGCCTAGTGGTCATGTCACTGGATTAGTGATCCAGGCGGACAGGGTAATGTTCTAGGGACACGGGTTCAAATGGCAGCCATTGGTGTACGAATTCAGTTAAACACAATAAATCGATCTATAAATGTTGTGGAATTGAAATCTGGCCTCAGTAATGGTGACCATGAAACTACCATTGATTGTGTTAAAAACCCATCTAGTTTACAAATGTCCTATCGGGAAGTAAAACTGCGGTCCTACGGTCTGGCCTTCACGTGACTCCTTACCCAGGTCAACGTGCTTAACTCTGAAACGCCCCTCGGGAATCGCTTGGCGAGCTATTCTTTTGCTAAAGTTAAAGAATTATGGTAATAAATACTGACCTTACCAGCAAGGCCCACATCCCATCAAAGAATAGATTTTAAAAATACAAAAGTCAATATTTTTGGGAAGGCCTGTATCAGTTGCTGGGTCTGTAAGGGTTGTAGATTCTGAATGCGTTGCAGAGTCTGTACCCTTTGCAGGGTCAGCATTGTTTGGTGAATCTATACTGGTTGGAGGGACTGTGTCTGTTAGAAGGTCCATATTGTTTTGAAGGTCCATATTGTGAGAAGATTGTATCTGTTTGAAGGTCCATATTGTGATGAAGGTCCATATTATGAGAAGTTTGTATCTGTTAGAAGGTCCATATTGTTTTGAAGGTCCACACTGTGAGAAGATTGTATTTGTTTGAAGGTCCATATTGTTTTGAAGGTCCATATTGTGAGACGATTGTATCTGTTTGAAGGTCCATATTGTTTTGAAGTTCCATATTGTGAGACGAATGTATCTGTTTGAAGGTCCATATTGTTTTGAAGGTCCATATTGTGAGAAGATTGTATCTGTTCGAAGGTCCATATTGTTTTGAAGGTCCATATTGTGAGAGGATTGTATCTGTTTGAAGGTCCATATTGTTTGGAAGGTCTGAATCAACTGGAGTGTCTCGATTGGTTTGAAGTGGTGCAATCTTTTCATGTATCCTTGTGTTTTTGTATCAATGTGCACACTTGGAAGATTTCAGATACTTGATTATTCGGCTTCAGCAACAAATATCCACAAATTGCCAACTTTAATAATTTAATCACTTAACTGAATGTCCACGTTTAAAGAGAGCAGCTACAACCACCAGTGCAGTGGAACAGGGCTGATAAACTCACGATTATATTTTGATTTTAATAACAGAATCTCCGAGATAAACATGTTCTATTCCTACCTGGAATTAACTCGGTGCTCTAATATGTTTGTTTCCAGGTATTCAGTAAACTAAGTAGAAGGGTGTTGCAATCTCACTATCTCCAAGGAGACATTCCAGAAGGTATAAATAAGGGCTTTGTGAATGTGTCACTTCAGAGTTTAGTGCAGAGGTTGCCTGCAGCTTTCAGGGACAGATCACTGCTAAGTTAAAATGCTTGGAGCATTTGACGTTTTCGATAAAACATTCTATGTGAGTCTCGCTATCGTCAGTGTCCCAGGTAAGTGACTAGGACATTTGCAGTCGTGTCAATCTGTGTGGGAGCTGCTCTCTGGTTTCAATCAGTGACAGATCACGTTACCTGCTGATCGAGTGGTCACCATTATCTACATAGCCGGTCAATGGCCGCATTACCTTAAGTGAAATGTCTTATATTATCTCTGCAGTTTGATTCAATTTCCTCAACTGTCAGTAAACCTCTTTTTACAATCCACAGGCTTTCAGAATAAACACGTTCTTGCATTCAGTGGAATATCACCTCACGTTTAATCAGACCTCAGTGAGGGTAAACTCTATGAAGGAAGGGATTCAAGGGAGTCTGGGTTTTTATTGATTCATGGGATCTGAGCATCGCTGGCAGGGCCATCATATATCACCCTTCCACATTGGCCCTGAGAAGGTGGGGGTGAGCTGCCTTCTTGAACCGCTACAGTCCTTGTGGTGTAGGTACACCCACAGTGCGGTTAGGGAGGGAGTTCCAGGATTTTGACCCAGCGACAGGGAAGGAATGGCTGATATATTTCCAAGTCAGGATGGTGAGTGACTTGGGAGGGAACTTTCAGTTGGTGGTGTTCCCATGTGTCTGCTGCCCTTGTCCTTCTAGATGGTAGTGGTCGTGGGTTTGGAAGGTGCTGTCTGAGGAGGCTTGGTGAGCTCCTGCAGTGCATCTTGTAGCTGGTACACACACCGCTACCACTGTGTGTCGGTGGTGGAGGGAGTGGACGTTTGTGGATGGGGTGCCGATCAAGCGGGAAGCTCTGCCCTGGACGGTGTCGAGCTTCTTGAGTGTTGAGGGAGCTGCACACATCCAGGCAAGTGGGGAGTATTCCATCGCACTCCTGACTGGTTTCTTGTAGATGGTGGACAGGCTTTGGGGAGTCAGGAGGTGAGTTAGTCTCTGCAGGATTCCTAGCCTCTGACCTGCTCTTGTAGCCACAGTATTTATATGGCTGGTCCAGTTCAGTTTCTGGTCAATGGTAACCCCCAGGATGTTGATAGTGGGGGATTCAGTGATGGTAATGCCATTGAACATCAAGGGGCAATGATTAGAAAGTTATTTACCAGTTGCTCAGACAGATGGAGAGATTTTGCAGTCGAAACACATTAATGGATTCTAACAGGAGTTAGCTCCAGTTCTCTGCACTGTAGTGGATCCCCAGGTTCGCTTGTTAAAGAGTGTACAGAAAATTGTGCAGACAAAGGGTTGTCAAGGAGCCTTTGACAGTGTGGAGGCTGGAGTGAGCACTGTAACGGTTTTAGCAGAGCTGAATTAGGGGAAGGCATTGAAATCGCCTGTTGATGCAAGTGAGGTGGGTGTCGGTGCAGTTTTATGACAGGGATATGAGGTGGGGAACAATGGGCCAGTTAGTTACTATTCTTGGAGACTGAACCCTCGCCAGCAAATGTTCCCAACTGTGGGAATAAAGACATTGACTTCGATGTTGGCTCTACAACATTTTGAAATCTACATATCTCACAACTCTGCAGAGACTATTATTGATACCGACGAATAATCCTCTAACCCTCTTTATTAATATTTCATCCCAAAAATCTGAGACGATTTGACTGGAGTTTCGTGTTACAGCCGCATCACTTGGAAATTATTTTTGTAGCAGGAAGAGGTAAAATCGTAGCGGCTGCTTTGTTAAAGACATTATGCAGCCCCGGCCATGTATTTAACCTCACTCAACTTGTCTAAATTGCCTTGCATCCTTTTAAAATCCCCCTCACCGCTCATGTTCCCACCTAGTTTGGTGATATCAGCAAACTTGGAATGATCACATTTGGCTCCCTCAACCAAATAATTAATAAATATTGTGAGTAGCTGGGGCCCAAATATTGATCCCTGCGGTACCCCACGGAACACTGTCTGCCACTCAGAAAAAGACCCAATTATTCCTACTCTCTGTTCCCTGTCTGCTAGCAAATTCTCAATCCATGTCAATATGTTACCCCCATCCCATGTGCTTGAACTTTGCACATTATCCTCTTATGTGGGTCTTTCTCAAAAGCTGTGTGAAAATCCAAATACATCACATCCACTGGTTATCCCTTATGAATTCTGCTATTTATCCCTTCAAAAACTCCGGTAGGTTTGTCAAACATCATTTCCCTTTCATAAACCCATTTTGACTGTGACTTGATTGAGGTGTACAAAATGATGAGTGGAATAGATAGAGCGGACAGGATAACATTGTTTCCCTTGGTGGAGAATTCTAGAACCAGGGGACATAGATTCAAGATAAGTGGCAGAATGTGTAGGGGGAACATAAGGAAGAGCTTTTTTTACGCAGAGGGTAGTGAGTATCTGGAATTCACTGCCCAAGTTGGTGGCAGAGGCAGAAACTGTAAACTCTTTTAAAAAGTACCTGGATCTGCACCTTAAGTGCGGTAAGCTGCAGGGCTATGGGCCGGGTGCAGGAAGGTTGGATTAGAAACAGCACCTGGGTCTCCTCGGGCTGGCAGGGACAAGATGGGCCAAATGGACTCCTCCTGTGCTGTACCTTTTCTATGGTTCTATGCTTCTAAGAGAGAGAGATTGGGCAAGAGGGAAAGAGAAATAAGGAGACTGGACAAGAGAGAAAAATAGAGAGAGAGCAGGAGTGAGAGAAGGAAACCCTCTTTAAGTACCGTGGGATGTAGATTATCAGGCCCTGGAGGTTCATTGGTTTTCACTCCCATTCATTTCTCCAGCACTCTTGCTTTAGTCATACTAATTCCTTTCAATTCCTCCTTCTCACTAGACCCTTGGTTATCCAGTATTTTTGGGAAGATACTTGTGTCTTCCTGGGGAAGTTGTTTCATTGCTCTGCCATTTTCTAGTTCTCTGTTATAAATCCTCCTGTTCCGGACTGCAAGGGACCTGCATTTGTCTTCACCAATTTTTTCTCTTCTTACATACTTATTGAAGCTTTTTACAGTCCTCTTTTATGTTCCTTTCATGTTTACCCTCATACTCTATTTTTCCTCTCTTAATCAAACTCTTGGTCTTCCTTTTCTGTATTTTAAACTGCTACCAATCCTCAGGCATGCTATTTTTTTCTAACAACTTTATATGGCTCCTCTTTGGATCTAATACTACCCTTAATACATTTTGTATGCACTGGTTTGGCCACTTTTCCTGCTGTGTTTTTTTTTGTGCCAGGGAGAAATGTGTAGCTGTTGCAATGCATATATTTGCTCCTTAATTGCCCATCATGACTTTAAAGATCTTCCCCAATCTTCCTTCGGCATCCCACGCCTCATACCTTCCTAGTTTCCTCTGTTCAGATTTAGGAACCCAGTTTCGAATTGGTCCACTTCACTTCCAATCCCGATGAAGAATTCGATCAAGTTATGGTCACTGTTCCCTACAGGACCCGCAGAATAATGATTGACCAACCGCTTCTCTTTGTACAATACCAAGCCGGGGAACACCTGCTCCCCAGTTGTTTCCTGGGCATGCTGGTGTAAAGAAAACATCTCGTACACACTTCAGGAATTCATTTGCACGCAGTATTATTGTTAATTTGTTTTGCCCAGTCTATATGTAAATTAAATTCACCCACGGTTACTGCAGCAACCTTGTTACATGCGTCTCTATTTGCCTCCTGCCCTTCCCCTACTGTTTGGAGGCCTATCGACTACTCCCACTGATCTTTTCCGCTCTTTGTTTCTGCTTAGCACCACCCGGAAAGATTCTAGCTCTGGGTTTTCAGAGCCAATATCCTCATTCACCATCATGCTGAAATCACCCATAACAAGCCAGCCCATGCCAACTCCTTTTCCGGTTTTCCCTGCCATTCCTAAAGAGGCAGTAATCTTGGATATTCAGTTCCCAGCCTTGGTCACCCTGCAGCCATGTCTCCGTAATCACAATCACATCGGACCCCTTTACAACTGTTTGCACTGTTAATTCATTGACCTTATCATGAATGTTCCACCCATTCCGATACAGGGCCTTTAGACTTGTCTTTTTACACACCTTTTTTTTTACTTTGACCCTCTTTGCCCTTGTTTCCTCCCCTTGCGCTTTTGCTTTTATTACTTTTTTGTCTTTCAGTTCTGCCTTTGTTTCCCTCTCTTGTGTCTGCGCCCACCCTCAGCCTCTCATCCCCCAGCCTCTCTAGTTTAAACCCTCCCCCCACAGTCATAGCGAATATACCTGCGAGGATATTGGTCCCGGTCCTGCTGGGGTGCAGCTGTTCCCAAGTCCCAACTTCCCCAGAATCGGTCACCACGCATCAGGAATCAAGCATCCTGCACCATCTCTCCAGCCACACATTCATCCAGTGTGTTCTCCTATTCCTGATCTCGCCAGCACGTGACACTGGCAGTAATCCTGAGATTGCTAACATTGGGTTCCTGCGTTCTTATTTAATTCCTAGCTCCACTTATTCTGCTTGCAGGGCTGAATCCCTCTTTTTTACCTATGTCATTGGCAGTGATGTGTGCCATGACCTCTAGCTGTTCACTCTCTCCCTTTTGAATGTCCTGCAGACACTCAGTGACATCCTGGACCCTAGCACCAGGGAGGCGACACACCATTCTGCTGTTAAGTCACCAACTGCAAAAAGGTCTATTTGTTCCACTTAAGACAGAATCCCCTATCAGTATTATTCTCCCAATCTTTCATCTCCCCCCCCGCCCCTGTTCAGCTGAGCCGTGATTGGTACCAGGGACTTGGCTTTTGGTGCATTTCCGTGAGAAACCATCTCCTTCAGCTGTTTCCGAAATGGAAAATCGGTTTCGGAGGGGGATGGAGCAAGGGGACCTGCTGCAATGCCTGCCTAGTGATTTTGCTCTGCCTGGCAGACACCCATTCCCTTTCAGGTGAGAGGCAGTTTTTTTGGACAGCCTCTGATCCTCGGCTCAATGGTGGAACTTGTCCCAGAGTAGGGTATATATCGGAAGTGTGCACATGTGGATCTCAGAGCTTCTCAATGTCCCAGGGCAGAGGGGGAATGTGTTCTGATCCTGGACTATCCACAGCCAAGTAGTGTCCAATACCAGACGAGAATGTTGTCCAGTGTGTTCTGATCCTGTGGGGAGTATCTGAACCAGGGATGGAGGTGGTGCAGTCCGAGGGGTTTTACCTGATGCTAAACTCATGTCCTTGCTCTCTGGGCCAGACAGGGAAACGTGTTTTCAGTAATATTCTGCATTTGTTCCCCTTCTCCAACTTACAGCTAATTTACTGGCAATTGTTATTCTGTCCAGGGGAAAGTGTGGCCTCTCCACCTGCACCACTCGATACCTGATGGCTATGGCAACAGCAGACCTACTGGTCGTTATAACGGAGGTCATTCTCTATCAGATCAAATATCATTATTTCCCAGTGTCTTTCCTGGACATCACCCCTGTGTGTAGTTTTAACTCTCTCATGAGAACTGCTGCAAAAAGCTGTTCTGTCTGGCTCACCATCACTTTCTCCTTTTATCGATTTGTGGCAATTTGTTGACAGAAGCTGAGAGCTAAATATTGCACCGGGAAAACTGCGGCTGTGGTTCTAGCAACAACTGACATTCTGTCATGTTTAATAAACACCCCCTTCTACTTTACACAGGAACCTGGAGTGATAATTGACAATGTCCCCTGGGGCTGTTTAACAAAGCCCAGCTATTTTACTGACATTGGATGGGCGGGATTTAAGTGGTTTTATACGATTTTCAACCCCTCCCTCCCATTCTTTTCAATTCTGTTGTTCAACGCTCTGACCGTCAGCCATATTTTAGTGGCCAATAAAGTCCGTAAGAGACTCAGGGGTCAGAGCGAGGGAGAGAGCCAGAGTGACCCAGAGATGGAGAGCAGAAGGAAGTCTATCAGATTACTCTTCACCATTTCCGGCAGCTTCATACTTCTGTGGTTAGTCAATGTTATAGAATTTTTATATTCCAACATTACAGGAACAGCTTACAACAACGTTCAATACATCGTAAGACAAGTCGGGTTTATGCTGGTGAGTTTCAGTTGTTGCACAAACACATTTATTTACGGGGTGACTCAGTCCATTTTCAGGGAGCAGGTCAAGAACGCGGTGAAATATCCGCTTATATCAATGATTCAATTCATGAAGAAAAAACAATAACTGAGAACAGCCCAGAGGCATCTCCGAGGGTTTCCTGTCCATGAATGGAATATTTATCCACAAACTCCCAATAGTCACACGACAATGAGCAGCGAACCATCGGGCAAGAGGTGATGGCTGGAGGAGCGGATGTAAATGTAGCAGAAGGAGAGTCAGAGTCCTCCCTGCGGGACATGAAGGATAACCTACAATGTCGTAATTTACGGGGAAATCGTCACGGAATTAGCCTTATTCTCCCGTGTATAACCCCTCGGCTACCGAACACCTCATCTCCATTTTGCATTTTTTGCTAATTGCTTCAAATCAGTTCCCCATTATCCCCGATCGGTTTCTCGCTGCTCTACTTCTGTAGAGACTCCCTGATCATTTTCAACACATTTATCCAATCTGCACTGAGCCTTCGTTTCTCCAAGGAAAACATTCCTAAACTCTTCAATCGATCTTCCTCACTGAAGATGGGAATTTTTGGACCCATTCTCATGAATCTTTTCCCTCATTCTCTTCACCTGCTCCTAAAGTGTTGACCCCCAGAAATGGAGGCAGTTCTCCATCTGAGCTAAACGAATGTCTGATACGAGGTCAGTGTAACTTTGTAGCTCTTGGACTTGTCATGAAGATATATTCACGTATATCATGTCATGGATAATTATTTTAAATTGGGCTTTTAGTATGGTCTGCGTCTGTGGTTGTGAGTGTGTGGGTGCTTTAATTGGATTAAAGCCAACAAGTCTGGGTGCTTTGATGTACAGGAGTTTTGTGATGTAAACAGTAAGGAAAAGTGTACATTTGCATTTTGTTGAGTGAACTATTCGCAGATTGGGGGTGAAATATTGCACCTAGCTTGGAGACACCAAGCAAGGTGTTTGTGTTACTAATAAAATTGGGACAATGGAAGGGGTTTTAATGTTAGGATAGGTGGATTTCAATGGAACGGGCGATACGATCAAACTTTGCTTTCAAAGGGAGAGGCAGAGTATCTCAGAGAGGAGTTTGTCTGTTCAGGGCTGAGGCAATGTCATTATCTAAGCAGCTCTAAGCCTACAGATGCCTGCAAAGGAACCGCATTGAAAGGAGCCTCATTTAGAATTCGTAAGGGAATTTTTTTAAAACTCGCGGCCGGCAATCAGGAACCTGGATTGGAAGAGTTAAGAGTTGAACTGGAAACAGACAAACTGGTTTTCGCAAAATTATACTTGTACCGGAAGAGACGGGTGAGATATATTCCAGGCTAAGGGAAAGAGAAAGATAAGGAAGAAAAGCAGAACGAGAGAGTCAGGAGGGATAAAGGGAAAGATAGAAATTAAAAGAGAGTAACAGAGAGGGGGTGAAGAAAAAAACAAAAAGAGGCAGGAACGGACGTGTGTAAGAGAATTCCATTTTCAACAGCCTGATCTAAGAGACTCTCCCTCTATCTACTGAATGTGCCACTAGGGAGGGACAGTCCCCCCCAAACACAGACACAAGGGCGGTGCTGCTTAAATTTGTCAAAACGTGAGGGGAGGGGCGTCGAATAATTATTCATTTCACGTTGGAAAATCACAAAACAAAGGGAGCAGCCGGAGGAAATCTGGACGGGGCGAGGGCAAAGCGAGTTAACAGGCAAAGCCCATGAGGTTTAAATCCTGCTCTCTGAGGAAACCTCTGCAAATGATGAGACAGCTGGAAAGCCTGTTCTCTGTACTTACAGTTCGGAGCCTGTCGGAGAGTTGATTTTCCAGCCAGCTTTTCTCGGTAGAAGCATTGAAATGTATTTCCATGCGTGGATGCGTTGCATCAAGCTCCAGAGAGGAGTAGTCTCCCTTAGAGGCTCTATGTGCTACAAACTGAATCGTTTACACAGAACATGTGGAAGTGGACCTTTCAGACCGCCTGGGAGAGTTTCAAGAAAGTAACTTTTCTTTCTTTTTTTGTGTTTTCCAAGTGTTTGAGGTTTTGTGTTGTGTAAATACTCAGTCCCCATCCACCACCTTCAACATTCACTCCCTCCACCACCGACGCACAGTAGCAACAGTGTGTGTACCATCTACAAGATGCAACACAGGAACTCACCAAAGCTCCTTCGACAGCACCTTCCAAACCCACGACCACTACCATCTAGAAGGACAAGGGCAGCACACACATGGGGAACACCACCACCTGGAAGTTCCCCTCCAAGCCACTCACGGTCCTGACTTTGAATTATATTTCTGGTCTTCCACCAGCCCTACTCTTGGGCAAAGAGGATTCACTGTCCGTTGAATGTTTGAAAGAAATACGAGAACACTCGGGGTTCGCCGTAGTGAGGGGTTTAATAAACAATACCGAGTATTACACCCAGCAGATAGCAAGGATGGAATGAAGGTGGAAGGGGGGTGGGAGGTGGGGGGGGGAAAGGGAGCAGGGGCATCACAAAATCCTTCACCGATCTCCCCGAAATGACCCAGCTTCAGAGTGTGCACACAAGCACAGTAAGATCCCACAATCAGCCGGTCGCCGAAACCTCTAACGTTGGAGTTTCTCACTGTGTGAGGTGGAAGGCCACAGGAGGGGGGTGGGGGGGGGGGGGGGTGGGGGGGGGGGGGGGGGGGGGGGGGGGGGAGGGGGGGGGCTGCAAAGGAACATTTAAGGCCAGTTCTGTTAAAATTCACAGGGAGAGAGGGGCTGTGGCAATGGAGGGTAAAATAGAGTGAGAGAACTTCACCCTCAACCGATCCACTTTGGCAGGGAAAACGCAACATGCAGGATAACTATTTCCACGGCGAGAAGCTGGGAAAGTTTTGCATTCGGAGGGGACAGGGTCTCCTTGTACCTGAATCACAGAAAGTTAACATCCAGGTAAATCAAACCAGCAGCGAGAAACATTTATTGCAAAGCAATTGGGGGTAGAGTAGTAACTCATTCTGATTGCATTTACAGAGCAGCGGTGGGAGCAAACGTGAAAAACTGTGTACAGTCTCAGTCTCAGAGATATCTCCCTGAGAGAGAGAGAGAGAGAGAGAGGGGACTGAGGGATACCAGTCAGTGTACAGATATCTCCCTGAGAGAGAGAGGGGACGGAGAGACACCAGTCAGTGTACAGATATCTCCCTGAGAGAGAGAGGGACTGAGACACACCAGTCAGTGTACAGATATCTCCTCTGAGAGAGAGAGGACTTAGAGACACCAATCAGTGTACAGATATCTCCCTGAGAGAGAGAGGGGACTGAGAGACACCAGAGTGTACAGACATCTCCAATCAACCACAATCGCTAATATCAATTTCCCCAATCTATTTGAATAATTTATTATTATTAATATTACGAATATTATTATTTTCATCTTCCTACATCTGGCTGGTATTGCTTCAAATTACGCCTGAACTCATTCCTTCCGTGGGGCATTTAAACATTTCATGACTTTGGTCACATATTTTCATCCAATTTCTTCCAATGTCAGTTGGGCTGAAGAATGCACTTCGCGTTGTTTAAACTGTCTCTTATCCGCCCTTCGTTGAACAGCCCGTATCCCAGGTGTAAATGCGGTTTGCAGCAAGAACCAATTGCTGCCAATTATTTAAATGCTGAAGGAAATTTGGAAACTGACAAAATCGCTTCAGTTCCAGAGACAGGCTGTGGAAAATAAGGGTGGTTGGACGGGGAGGGAAAGCACAGAAGATGACCAGAAAGATATTGAACGCATCTGTTCATCAGGACATGAGCCATGGACACAAGGTTAGTTTATTTTGTTATCTTAGCTTGCAGCCCTATTCAATTCAATTGTATCTCGTAAATTTATTGTCTTCAAATGCTGAACTCTCCATATAGCCTTTCATCCCAGAAGCATCAACATGTTTGATTAGAACATTTCTGATTGTACTAAACGACAGAGCAATCTGCTGCTTTTTGTGGCATATAAACTGCAAGATTCAAAACGCTTTGAGTGAATACATTTGGTCACATCTTACTTATAAATTGCTGTCCCTAGTCCCGATTCTCTAGGGCTTAGACATTCCACCCAACATGCATAGATAGCCGAGCAGATGCATGTCCCACCAAATGAAATATTACAAATCGAGCTCGGGAATGATGTTTGAGACAGGCCTGCGTCAGAGGGTAAAAGGAAAATCTGTCTTTATAATAAATATGACAAAAGAAAATCAGAGAAAGAAAGTGAGAGATTTCCTTTTCGTCATTCTCTCCTTTATTGTCTCTGTAGTTACTGCAGGCATTTTGCTTTAAATTTAATATTGTTCTGTTTCATTTCTGGAACCAGGCTGTATCATTACTGCCTATTTTGTTTTTATTTTAGGGAATATTTTCCTCCTGATCACTTTGAAACTTCTAAAATATTTATTGTGTTGTTCGACAATTTTCTATTCCAGTTCATTTACTCAAATGAAATTCCCACTGACAGAATATTAGTTCCCCCAACCCCCAATCAATTATTTTTGGGCTTTTCTTACTTATATTGTTTTTCCGAATCCTTGTCAGAACAAGCTATTAATTTCTGACAGGTTAAGTTCCCAATTCCAGCTAAAGTGATAGTTCATTCCTCCTGTGGATTTTATACAATATCTAGACCTGTCAGCACAATTTTGGTGAATATCCTATTATTGTGATGGTTTCTGGAATGGAGTTGTTCATGTTATTTCACCTGGCACTGACGCAGCATTCACTCAGGAATGTGTTCTCGATTTGGAATTCTGATTAGTAGGTCTGCAGCAATTGCATACAAATTATTCAAATGTTTCAGATAAATTTGGAAGTTGGCTAAAACAGCTTCAGTTACCGGGACAGACTGTTATAAATAAGGGAAAAAAGACCAAGAAGATTTAAATACCAACGCACAACGCAGGGATAGAAACATCAGAAATAGGAGCGGTTTGACATTCGGCTCGCTGATGTGGCAAAGCCCAACATTGTGATAATACTGATATATCATTAACACTAACTTCCTGCAGTATCTTCATATGACTTATTATCCAAAAACCTACCAAAATGAGCCCCAAATATGCATAGCGGCTGAACATGGACAATTCTTTGCGGTGGATGATTCCAAAGTTCACAAAACTTGTGTGAAGTCATTTTTCCTAAAATTACCACTAGGTTAATAGTCTTAATCTCAGTGGATGTGTCTCAGTTTTGATTGCCCAGCTAGCAAGTATAGATAAACTTTGAATATATACACTTCAAATTGAATTGGAAGAAATGGGTTCTGGAATTCTGCTGAGCCATGGAAGGGAAGCTGAACTGCAGCATAATCCAAACATTAACTTCCCTCAGGTTTAAAACAATATCGTGCAAGACTCAACGCCACTTTGACACATGCATGAAAGTTCGTTTTAAAATTGTGGAAGCAGCAGCTGAGGCTGGCTCACGCAGCGTGCGGGGTTTGGGGGGGTGGGCGTTGGGTAGGGTTGTGGGGGTGGAGGGGCGGAGCACGGTGGTATAGCGGTAACGTCAGAAGCCTAGTAATCTAGATGACCACGGCTCAAGTTGCACCACGGCAGCTGGTGAAATTTAAATTCAATTGATAAACAGGAATTGGGGAGCTAGTCTCAGCCACGGTGACATTGAAACGGTTTTCGTAAAAATCCATCTGGTCCACTAATGCCCTTAAGTAAAGTAAACCTGCCATCCTTACTTGGCCTGGCCTGCATGTGACTTCAGGTCTTCTACAAAATGTTTCGCTCTCAATTACCCACTGAAAACGACTTGTATGCCACTCGGTTCAAAGGCGATTAGGGTTGGGCAATAAATGCCGACCTTGCCAGTGACATCGATCAAAGAATAACATGACACAATAAGTTATTGTCTGGCACAAAAAAAAAATGTTACAGGAGCCGTCTTAATTTGGAACGTTGGCACATATATGTGAGAGGGGCAGAGATAGAGCAGCAACTAAAAAGGAAACACCCCAATCAATATGAATGAGACAGAAAGAGAGGGATATCTGGTCTGTGGGGTTTTGACTCCTCCACAAGGGAGAATGAGGAAAATGTTGTGACTGTAAATGTGTATTGTCACGTTGATTTCTAAACGTTAGGGGGAATAAGTATCTGTTGTTTCTCAGCTCATAAATTGAGATACACTGTCCGCCGGTTAATGAACCTGAATTAATCACAGAATCATGCAGCGCATAAGAGGCCCTTCATTAATTTAATCGAGTCCGCAACCAACATGTGAGAAACACCTGACATACCTACCTAATCCCCTTTACCAGCACTTGGTAATAGCCTTGAATGTTCTCATGTGCCAAGTGCTCATTCAGGTGTTTAGATTGGATGTGTGACAACCGGCCTTCGCCACCCTCCCAGGCCGTCCATTCCAGACCATCTCCACCCTCCGGCTAAAAACTTTATTCCTCATATCCCCCTGAACATCCTGCCCCTCACGTTGAACTTGTGTTCCCTCGTGACTGGCCCTTCAAATAAGGGGAACAGCTGTTAATTCTCCACCCTGTCCATGCTCCTCATAATCTTGTACACCTCGATCAGGTCGCCCCTCAGCCTTCTCTGCTCCAAAGAAAACTAACCGAATCTTTACAACCTCCCTTCATAACTTAAATGTTTCATCCTAGGCAACATCCTGGTGATCTCTTCTGCAACCACTCCATTTAAATCACATCCCTTTCTATAATGCTGCATCCTTTTTGATATTAGCTTCCCTATGGTATGCTTTAGTGTTTCTTGTTATGTAAGATGAAAATTAATTCTCATAGTTCCACTTTGCCTCCCTAACTTCTAATCCTTACTTTAATTCTAAACGCTACCAGTTCCTCTTTGTTGTATTCTTCTTTCTGTTCATTGCATTTTGTGATTACCTTTCACTTTACTTTCAATTTTGTTGAAAGGTGCTTTTTGCCATGGTGCTTTATTGTGATCAGCTTCTTCTTAATTTTCAGCTTAATATGTATTATTTTGAAGCCAATTGTTCACGTTATTAAAAAAATACACGTTGTTATTTTATCCCTTTAAGTTTCATTATTTTTTTCTGAGCATTCCTTCCTGAGATCCATTCCCGTACCCTGGATACCAATTGTGTACTAGTTATTAATTTTATATTAGCCTTACTTACATATTTTTCAATGCATCCTCCATGACGTATGGGTTACGCAGACCATCACATGCAAGAGGAGTGGCGAGATTCTTGATTTGTCTGAGAATATTTCCTCTCTGGCAAACATGAGGGTACCAAGCTGTGAATGTGGAGGACAAACAATATTGGAGGGTTGCTGAAAGATAATTTAATTAGGTGCTGGGACCAACTTATATACAAACATGCAATACATCCACTTGCCAAAAAGACATTCACGGGCAACTAGGAGTGAAGAAAACCATGGCATGAAAATAAAATAAATGAGTAAATAAATGCATAAGCACAGATCCAGCTTCATGGGAACGATACAAAGAGCAAAAAATGCTGACAGGTCAAAAAGGAAGGATCAGAAAAGGACAATATTTAAAGAAACTTGGACAGAATACCAGAATAACCATTAAAGCTTTGATAATGGTTTGCAAATAGTAGAAGAGTTAAGGGAGAACTTTTGGAATTGGTGATTTAAGATTCATTGCGTGAGGGCTTGATGAGAGGAGTTTGGATGGCTTCCTGCAGCGTTACTGGCGCTTGGTGAGACCACACGTGGAGTATTGTGCGCAGTTTTGTTCTCCCTCCCTAGGGAATTATGCATTTCCACATAGGGAGTGCAAAGAATGTTCAGCAGAATGGTTCCTGGGATGGCAGGATTGCCGCATGAAGAGAAATAGGGCTGCTTAAGCCTGTATTTGCTGGAGTTTAGGTGAATGGGAGGGGGTCTCATTGAATGAACAGCATTCTGACAGGGATGGACATACATAATGCAGTGATGATGTTTCCTTTATTGGTGGCTCGAAATACTGTGGCCATAATCTGAGGTAACGGGTTAGGCATTTGGGACTGCAATGAGGAAAAACTTTTTCACTCTGTTTCAGGTAGACATATGGCAATCCATCCTACATATGGCTGTGTTGGCCAGATCACCGAATGTAGTTAAGACGGAAATAGGTAGATTTATGGACGTTCAACGTGTTAAGAAACCTGGGGAGAGCAATAGAGCACAGATTTTCGGTAAAGCATCACCATAATGAGATTCAATTGAGGAACATTGTATTCGGGCGAAGTGACCTACACCTGCTCTGATGTTCCATGTTTCTAAGAATGGAATAGCCAGAAGCGATGTGAGGAAAGTTGCATCTGACAATGACGCCATCTGAATAAATTTGAATTATTCTATAAGACCTGCTGATTTTTTCTAGGTATTTTTATTCTTATTTTTGTTGTGGATTTCCAGCATCAACAGTTATTTTTTTTACTATTCATTATAATTGCATTTCTGTCGTATTTGAATTGAGGGGAGAGGTCACCAGGTGAGGCATCCTGCGGAAATTAATAGTAAATCAGAAACAAAAGGCTCCACAAAGTTCACGTCAGCAGGAGAATAGTATTGGATAAATTAATGGTACAAAGCACTTACAAATTTTCAGGACCAGATTGTTTTATTTCCGGATACTAAAGTATATAGTCAAACGCTACAGGTCTTTTTAACTAGAAACTTCTACAATTCTGTACACTTGGCTACCACTCCTTAAGTTTAGAAAATCTTGCATTTCGATCAACCGTTTAAGAAATTGATCTGCAGGGAACAGGGAATTTTAGTTCAGCTGGACCAAGTTTTCTGGTTGGGAAGTTACGACAGGTCACTATGATAAAAAGTGCATGTGAACATATTGAAATATTTCAGCTGATCAGAGAAAGCCAACATTGTTTTTAAAGGGCAAGTGCTGCCTGAAGAATTGCATGTAATGTTTTGAAGTTATTACTCAAGTGTTTTACAGAGGAACGTCTATGATTTCTATGTGTATCAACATCCAGGGGACATCTGATAAAGTCGTGCATAAGAGAGTGCCAATTAAGTTTCATATTAATGTAATTGAAGACAATTTTACTTTGGCTAAGGATCAGTGGAAAGAAGCCAGAGGGCAGAGGCAATGGATAACGATAACGATTGGAAGGCTGTGACTTCCGGTGTCCCACAAGGATCTCAACTATTCACTGTAGTGACTAATATCTTAGATGAAGTTTAGAAGGCCACGAATATAAATTGCCAATGACACAAATATAGGCATCAGTAACAAGCAGGTGCAGAGACAGACTGTGAAGAATAAAGGGACAAAAACATAGGCGATGACCACAGTGAACACATTTAATCATCGGTGCCTAAGATGAAGGAACGGTTCAATTTGCCATCTCAGCTTGCAGCCCCTTTCAATTCAACTGCATCTAATATTACATATTTCTTCAAACGCTAACAAACTCCATATAGCCTTTCATCCCAATTACATTAAAGTTTGATTAAATCATGCCTTGATTACACTTAACAACCGAGAAATCTGTTGCTTTGTGTGGCAGAAAAGTCCAAACATTCACAACGCTTTGAGTGAAAAAAGAAATCTTCACATCTTACTCATAATAGTCTGACCCTTGTTCCGTATCTCTACCCTAAAAACATGTATACCTAAGCGAGTACATGTAAATCACTTTAAGATGAAATATATCAAACCGTGCTGAGGAATGGAAGTGGGTGAAATGATGAGTCTGTTCTGCGCCAGAGGTTCAAAGCAAAATGAAACTTTCCTCGATTAAAATGACAGAAAGATAATCTTGATGGGGATGGAATTGCTGAAGTCTTCACGTTAAATGTGTTCAGTCTGTTTGGTGGACTTGTGTGATGTTATATGTTCCAAAATTAAACATGTGTGAGAGGGTCAGCCGGAGAAACAGAAAGAGAGAGATAGAGAGCGAGAGAGGCCTGCTTTTCCTCACCCTCGTAATTGTTGTCATAGTACTTACTGCAGGCATCAGGCTTTAAATTTAGTTTTGTTCTATTCGATTTATTGATCCAGTGAATGTTATTATTGGCTATTTTGTTTTTATTATATTTCTCCTGATTAATTCTCCTACTGATCAATTTATAAAATATTTTCATATCTGTTCGTCAATATTCTATTCCAGTTTAGTTACACAAATTGTATTTCCATTGCCAGAATATAAGGTTTTTTCAAACAATATTTTTAAAATGATTTTCTTGCTTCTATTTATTTTTTTCCAAAACCTTGTCAGAACAAGCAATTAATTTCTGACAGATGACGATCCCATTTACACCTAAAACCTTTACCCATTTCTCCTGTGGCTTATATTCGAAATCCGAATTCTACAGCGATATTTTGGTGCACCTCCTATTAACTGAGTAATGGTTGAGTCCTTTAACGTACATAAAATAGCCACTTGGGTACCTTTCCCAACCTCTCCTTGCAAGCGTAATTGCTGTAGTTGAGATCCAACATGATAATTATCATTTGAATTTAATTTATTCCATAGCTTTGTCAACTTGTTTGCTTTCAAGCCCCTGCAACTATGCTATGGTTTCTAAAACAAACATATTCATGCTATTTACCCTGACTATGATGCAGCCTTCCCCGAGGCATTAATTCTCGATATCGATTTATGAGCAGCAGATCAGAAGAATTTGCTAATAGTTTATCTAAATGTTTCACATAAAATACGATGATTACAAATCCAACATCAGTTAAAGGGACAGACTATCAGAAATAAGGAAAAAACAGAAACAGAGATGATTTAAAGAGCAAAGCACATAGCAGGCATTCAAATATCAGGCATATAAGCAACTGCATGCCATTCGGCCCTTCAACATTGCAGTGCCAAATGATATGACAATGCTGATTTTAATTTTTACCCATTCACGGATTATGGGCTGCATTGGTTGATGCAGCATTTATTTCCTATCCCTAGTTGCCCTTGAGAAGGTGGTGGTGAGCTGCCCCCTTGACCGGCTGCAGCCCATGTGGTACAGGTACACACACAATGCAGTTAGGAAGGGAATACCAGGATTTTGGTCCAGCGACATTGAAAGAATTGCGATATACTTCCAAGTCAGGATGGTGAGTGCCTTAGAGGGGAACGTCCAGATGGTGTTATTCCCATCAATCTGCTGCTCTTGTCTTTATAGGTGATAGTGGTCGTGGGTTTGGAAGGTGCTGTCTAAGGGGCCTTAGTGAATTCCTGAATTGCATCTTGTAGATGGTGCACAATGCTGCTACAGTGCGGCGGTGGTGGAGGGATTGAATGTTTGTGGATGTGATGCTAATCTAGCGAAATGCTTGTCCTGGACGGTGTCCAGCTTCTTCAGTGTTGTTGGAACTTCACTCATCCAGGCAAGTAAGGACTATTCTATCAAACTCCTGAATTATGCCTTGTAGATCGTGGACAGGCTTTGGGGAGTCTATATCGCGTTACTCATGCCAAGATTCCTAGAGTCTGACCAGGTCTTGTAGAGACAGTATTTGAATGGATAGTTCAGTACAGTTTCTGGTCAATGGTAACCACTGGATTTTGATAGTGGGTCATTTAGTAATGAAAATGCCATTTCAAATCAAGGGGCGATGGTTGGAATTTCACTTGTTAGAGATGGTCATTGCCTGACACTTGTGTGGCGCGAAATTTGATTTCAACTTGTCATCACAAGCCTGGATGCACTGAACGTGGACCGCTTCAGCATCTGAGGAGCCGCCAATGGTGCTGAACATTGTGCAATCATAAGCGAACATCCCCACTTCTGATCTTATGATGGAAGGTGTGTCATTGATGAAGCAGCTGAGGATGCTTGGGCCTAGTACACTAACCTCAGGAACTATTGTAGTGATGTCCTGGTGTTGAGATGAATGACATCCAACAACCATAGGCATCGTCCTTTGAGCTCGGTATGACCCCAGCCGGTGGAGAGCTCTGCCCCTGATTCCCATTGACTCCAGTTTAGCTGGCGCTCATTGATTCCACATGCGGCCAAAGGCTACTTTGATGTAAAGGACAGTCACTCTCACCACACCTCGGGAGGTCAGCTCTGTTCTCCATGTTGCATTTACATTTAAAATCATTAACAGACGCTACACAAAGTAAAGGAACTATTACTAAGTCAACAGGAACCACAATGGAAACAGCCCTCTAATCACAAAAGCGCCCGTCAACAATTATTATTTTGTTTCCTGCCACTTAGTAAATTTTATATCCAGCTTTTAACATTCTCCTAGAACTCAATTGCAGAGCAGTTTATAACGGCTAAATGAACTACTCCTGCTCTGATGTTCCATGTTTCTAAGATTGGAATAGCCAGAAGCGATGTGAGGCAAGTTGCATCTGATAATGACGCCATTGTCAATGAAATTAACGAGATGACAGATATTTTGAACAATTCTGAATAATTATACAAGACCTGCTGAATTTTTACAGGTAGTTTAATTATTATTTTTGTTGTGGATTTCCAGAATAAACAGTTTTTTGCTTCTATTCTGAATAATTGCATCCCTGTACTATTGGAATTGAAGGGAGAGGTCATCATTCCAGGCATCCCAAGGAAATTAATTTCATCAGAAAGAATAGGCTCAACAATGTTCACGTCAGCAGGAGAAATGTATCAGAGAAATTATTGACACAAAACACTTACAAATTTTCAGGACAGATTGTTTTATTGCAGGATATTAAGGGATTTAGTCAAGCGCTACAAATGTCCTTAACTATAAACTTTTACAATTCTATACACGTGGCTACCACTCCTTAAGTTTAGAAATTCTTCCATTTCATTCCGCCGTTTAAGAAATATATCAGGAAACCAGGGAATTCGAGTTCAGCTGGAGTATGCTTTGTTGTAGGGGAATTACGACAGGTCACTATGATATAAAGCGCGTGTAAACATCTTGAAATGTTTCAGCTGATCAGAGAAATCCAACATTGTTTTTAAAGGGCAAGTTCTGCCTGAAGAATTGCATTTAATGTTTTTAAGTGTTTACTCAAGTGTTTTGCAGAGGAATGTCTATGATTTTTATGTGTATCAACATCGAGGGGACATCTGATAAAGTCCTCCATAAGAGACTGTCAGCTAAGTTTAATACTGATGGAATTGAAGGCAATATTGCTATGGCTAAGGATCAGTGGAAAGAAGCCAGAGGACAGAGGGAATGGACAACGATAACAATTGGCAGGCTGTGACTCCAGGTGTCCCACAATGATCTCAAATATCCACTGTAGTGACTAATAACTTAGATGAAGTTTAGAAGACCACGAATATATAATTGCCAATGACATAAATATAGGCATCGGTTAAATGGAAGCTTGTCATTTCAGCGAGGCTTTGACAGTTGAAATGAATGGACAAAATTGTAAAAGAATGGATTGTGATGCAGGCAATTGTGAGTTCTAACGGTAAGAATTGAAGAAATAGGAGCTACAGTAGGTCATATGATTCACCGAGCTTGCACCACTGATGTAAAAGCAAAATACTGTGGTTGCTTGAACCCTGAAACAAAAACAGAAAATACTGGGAAAGCTATGCAGGTCTTAGAGCTTCTGTGGAGAGATGAAAACGGAGTTAACACTTCGAGTCCTTATGACAATTCTGCAGAGCTGAAGAGATGTAAAAATGTAATGAAGTGTCTGATGTTCAAGTGGGGTAGAGCAGGTGAAACTAGATAGAAGGCCAGTGCTACGTTGAGGCAAAGGAAAGGTTGCCAGAGATATCATGGACAAAATGATAAAGGTGTGCTAATGATGGTGATACTGGCTAAAAGGAGATGCAGATGGTGGCTTTCAGATCAGAAAGAATAATGTGCTAATGGTAGGACAAGGGCAGGCACTCTGGAAAGAACAACATGAACAAATGATAGATGGTATTTGTAGAGGTGGGTTGGGGGATGGGTCTGTTTTGGGAAAAAGCATGAAAACATGATCTAAGGTGGAGGTAAAGCAATGAATAAAATTAAACCAACAGAAACAAAAATACGTGGATAAAAACAAAACAATTAAAACTAAAAAAGGAATCGAAACTTTAGCTCTGTTTTTCATTCTCTCCATGGATGCTGTTCTTCCTATTGAGTTTTTCCAGCATTTTCCGTTTTTATTTTGGGCTTGCACCGCTATTCAGTACAATCATCGCTCATCTGTAGTCTCAAGTTCAATTTCACACGAGCTCCCGTGATTCTCTGAAAAAGCAAAAACTGTCTATCTCAGCCCATTGCCTGCACAGGACGATGGAACAGACAAAGCCCACTGGTGTCGGGAATCCACAAGATCCACAAAGTTTGAATGCAGAAATTTGAACTCGTCTCAAGCTAAAATGATTGATCCGTAGACCTGTGAATGTGCACATGTGATCTGTTTTCGCAGGCATGGAGACGGGACTCTCAGTGTCTACTCATGTTAACCCCTATTAAAACCGTGCATTTGTCAATTAGATCACGCCTTATTCTTTGACCCTGCAGGGAGGCCCAATTGAATCAGCTTTTCATCACTGGATAACCCTTTCATCCCAGACACCAACAGCGTGAACTTTTACTGTACCACTTTCAAGGCAATTATGCTTCTCCTTATATGTGACCAAATTTACACTCGCTGCTCCAGTTCAGGTCTCATCAAAGCCCTACATAAATGTGTATATATTGTCTAAATTTCGTGCAAAAATGCCCTTTCAGTGTAGAGCCACATGTACTTTGCCTTCCCATGACTTTCTTTAGCTCCATGCAAATGACCTCGTTCCTTGTTCCTGTAATAATAAACTTACGAACCTGTCAAGCTCAATATTCAGACGTTTCAAAACTTGAACATTCTCCTGTTTATTCTCTTTTCTAAAAACGTATATAAATTCCTACATTTCAATATCAGACACCGTCTGACTCCTTGCTTCCCCCTTCATTTAAATGTGTGTGTATCTCTTTGCAGCCTATTCCTTCCCTCCCTATACTTTACAATTCTAACCGTATTTTGTCTGTACACCAAATGTATATGCATTACTCTCCATCTGTTGACACAGTTTGTAAACAGCGGAGTCGCCAGCAGTAATCCCTGCGGTGCTCCATGAGTTCCAGCCTGACAAGTTGAAAATGTCCCACCTGTTCCATCTCCCTTCAACCTCCCTGTTACCAATCCTCCATCAATAATATCCTGACTATATGAAGTTTATATTGCGTGTTACACTTTGGCGTGGCACATCATAATCCAGATAGCTTCATTTAGAAAGAGACAAGCTGTGAAAAAGTGACGGAAAAATACAGATAAGATTAATAGGCCGAAGATGACTACAGACATGAGGTCATATGAACTTCAGTTGTAGTAGCTGGTGGAGGCGACGTGTTATTTGCAGCTTATTTTCACACTCACTTTAAACATGCCTGATCTTTTACCTTAGCTCCACTTCATAAATTTTCCCAATGTCTTTAGTCAGCTTTGTACCAAAATCGCCTTTGAATTTTGTTTTGTAAAAACTAAAAGGGCGAGCATCTGCAACTCTCTGCGGTAGAGGGTGTCAAAGATTCTCAATTCTTTGATTGAAGACATTTCACTATATATTACACCTAAATCGCTGACGGTTATTCTGTCCCTACAAGATCACAACTATCCAGATAGCAGGTGTATTTGTGCAATATCACATTTTATTAAAAAAAAATTATGAATGGTGGTTGATTGTATGGGGTGGCAGGTTTGAGGCAGAGGTTAAACGCAATCAACCAATGTCCCTCCCGATTAAACGCAAAATCATCTAGGAACTAATGCCAATGTCGTAGTCCGGCACATCCAGAGAAGCTGTTTATTAAAGAATGGATTAAAAGCTAATTTTCTTATGCTAAATATGTTTCGTGTGCGTGCTCAGCTCCTGTAAAAGTGTTTAACTAAGGGCGTGCTAATATAGATATAATCCTGACTGAGGACAGAGTGAGCGAGAGAGAGATAGAAAGAGACAGTGAGAGATATAAACATGGAATATCCCGGCCCATGCCTCATTGTTTATTCTTTCTAATTCATCCATATTGTCTCTAAACATGTGTTGATTTGCATTTTGTTATTTTTATAGGATATAGTAGGCTTTAGCTGATTTATTCATTAATGATTTACTGCCAAGCTTCTGCTTCCCTTCCGCTTCAATATTCGTCCCTAACCTCTTGATATGCGGTCCGTCCGACTCTCCTTTATCGTCATTCTACCCGCTGAACGATTTCTACCTTCAGTTATATTATTGCTCGGATTCCTTTATTCATGTGGATGTTTTATGGTTGGCTAGTTTGTTTCTATTTTATTGGGACTAGTTTGTCCCGAATACAGCACCCTCTCTCTCTCTATCTTCTTTCTTCTCTTATATTTCAATTTTGTTGCTGAAACAAATGGCTAGGTTTGAGTTGGTGATGATGCGTCCATTTTCAGCTAACATGATTGCTCCTAACTGCCCTGGTTTTCATCCAATGTCCAAATCCATCACCACTGCTTTGTTGCACTCGCTGTATAATGGTTAAGGGTGTGTCCTGTGCTCACCAAAGGCCCCGTTGCATTTCCCCCTTTCCCCAAAACTCCATCCCTGACTTATTGCACTGGTTGATGTTTATATGATTACTAACCATGAATTTTGTTCATTTCATAGCTTTGTTAATATCTTTACCTCTACCTTTACATTTACATTTAATACCATCCAATATCTCTGCTACCTGGAATGTCATTATTCATGCTGTTCAAGCCGGCCATGATGCGCCCATCCCGAGGCACTTTTACATGTTATGTAAATGCGTTCCTCCAACAGCAGAAAATATTTACAACTTATTCAAAGTGTTTAAGGTCTATTTTCATTTTGGAGAGAACGTTTCAGTTACGCTTACAGGCTGCCAGAAATACATGTATAACAAGTGCATAAGCGCAAAGTGCTTTGCACGCATAATGACTTAAAAAATTAAACGAACACGAAGCAATTCGCCCTTTGATATTCCATTCATTTTACACATGATGATGCCGGATCTATGACGTTCATAAACTTTCCTGCTGTACCTTCCTATCGTTTATTGCCAAAACCCCTACATTCCAGCCTTGAATATACTCAGCAGCTAAACAGCCAGATACCTTCAGAAAAGAGAGTTCCAATGATTCACAACGCTTTTTGAGAAGATAATGCTCCACAGCTTAGCCCAGAATAGCCACACGTATTCTCAGAGTGTGTCCCGTCATTCTGGCGATACGCCCCTCAGCCACCCCTCCACATAGCCTCACAACCGCACCCCCACCATCCACCTCAAAACAATGTGTAGAAAAATGGGCGGAGAGAGTCACTTATGCTGTAGTGACATAAAATGATTAAAAGAATAAGAGCGAGTGAGGGAGGTTGTGATGCAGGGAGAGAGAGAGAGAGGGATGGAATGAATGAGACAGAGAGAGAGCGGGGAGAGGATAACTCTTTCATTTCTTACGAGCTTATATTTACTGAATGTATCCTTGTTATCCTATTCCTATTCTGATTTGCCCTTTGTCAATTTTGTCTTTCGGGTATTTTATTGATTCTGTAATTTATTCATTCATTATTTAATTTCGAAGTTTTCCTTTATCTTCCTTTTTATTTTTGGTTTCTTCCCGAAACCCTTGATTTGCTTCTTGTCATCTTCTTCTTCCTTGTCATTGCAGTTATTGCATGCTTTTCACTCATTTTTTTTAATACTTGTTGTCTGCTTTTATTCATCCAGGAACTTATATTCTTATCTATTTTTGTCTATTGCTTGTTTCAGTGTAACATACTATTCCAGACGCCTCTTCACTTATGAATCACTGATAAACATATATTTCCTAGTGCTATTCTCTCTCTATGTCATCAATACTCGATTCGAGTTTACTTGCACAATTTGCATTCTCACTGCTCCAATATCGATTCATTACTAGCTCGTCATATTTTGGAATTTTGTTCCCCCTTGTGTATTTATCAATCTTTCTCAGATATTTCTAATTGTTTTCTGATTGGCATTGCCTCTATTTCAGCCATATATGGTTCTCATATCTGCATCGGTGATTTTTCAAAGTCTAGGTTCACGACCACTGGTTTGGTAAATTTGCCTAAGGGTTAAGCATCTTGCCCTGTAACACAGAGATAATGACTCAGTGTAAATTCCCTCCAAGATTACCTGGGCTTTAGAATGAACTTGGCGTTGTTTAACATATCTCTGATCCTCCTTTTGTTGAAGAACCTGAATCCCACATGTAAACGCTGTGTTCAGCATGAACAAATTGCATGCCAAATATTTGAATGTTGAAGGTAAATTTGTATACTGACGAAATCGCTTCTGTTACAGAGCAGGCTGTGAAAAATATGCAGAAAACAAGCACAGAAGTTGACCAGAGCAAAACACATTGAACACATGTGATCATCAGGATATATGATATAGACGCAGGTTTAGCTCATTTTGTTCTCTCAGCTTGCAGCCCCATTCAGTACAGTTGCATCTAATATTTTACTTCTCATCAAACGCAAAAAGTCTGCATATTTCCTTTCATCCCAATCACATCGAAAGGTTTGATTAAATCATGCCCTGTCGAGACTCAACGCCAATCAATCTGCTGCTATCAGTGGCAGAAAAGTTCAAAGCATCACAACGCTTTGAGTGAAAGAAAAATGTTCACATCTTACTCATAAATGGCTGTCCCTTGCCCGGTAACGCCAGTAGATCATCCTACAAATATTTATACATAAGCGAGCAGATATATATATCCCTGTAAGATTAAATATAACAAAACGATGCCTGGAATGGAAGTGGGTGAGATGGTGAGGCAGATCTACGGCTGAGTTTCAAAGCAAAAGGAAACTTCCCTCGAATTGTAATGACAGGAAAAAATATATTTCCAGGGATGTAACAGCTGACGTCATGGCGTGAAACATTTTCAATGTGTTTTTTGGGCTTGTGTGAAGTTAAATGATTCAAGATTAATCTTGTCTTAGAATGTCGGGCCGGAGTAAAGAGGGACAGAGAGAAAGAGGGCGAGTGAGAGAGAGAGAGAGAGAGAGAGAGAGAGATGTGCTTTTCGGCATCATATCCTGTATTGTCATTGTACAATGCAGGCTTAAGACTTTAAAATTAGTTTTGTTCTGATCCATTAATTTACCCAGTGTGTTTCATAAATGACAATTTTTGTTCTTATTTTAGTTGAACATTATAACCTGAATACTACTGATCACTTTCAAAGCACTTCCAATGTTCCTCGTCTATATGCCGTTACAGTTAAATAACACAAATTGCATTCCCGTTGCCAGGATACGGGTTCCCCCGCCACAAGCCACGACCTCCCCAAACAGGATCATTTATTTTCTTTTGGAATTTCTTGCTCCTATTTTTTCCCGTATCCTTCTCATAGCGAGCTATTAATTTCTGAAAGATGGTGTTCCCATTTACAAGTAAAACAATTGTTCATTTCTCCTGTGGTTTATGTTAAAAGTCTAATACCGTCAGTATAATTTTGCTGGCTTTCATAATAACTGGGTAATGATTGTGCCCTCTAATTTACATAAAATCACCTCCCAGATTCCCCCCATTTCCCAACCGCCCCTTGCCAGATTAATCGCTGAAGATGAAAACCAACATGGCAATGATCCTATGAATGTTATTCATGTTCATTTCGAATCCCCTGCCACTATGTGATGGTTTCTAGAAAAGCCTGTTTCATGTTATTTAACCTGCCTATGATGCTGCCTTCCCCGAAGCATTAGTTCTCCCTATCTAGTTATGAGCAGTTGATCAGCAGCAATTGCTAACAGTTTATTCAAATGTGTGATGCAAATTTTGAAGTCGATGAAACAGCTTCAGTTACACAGACAGACTGTCAGCAATAAGGGGAAAAAATGTACCAGGTAGATTTAAAGAGCAAATATCAGAAATAGAAGAGGCGTTATGCCATTTGGGCCTTCGATGTTGCAGTGCCAATTAATATAATAATGCTGATATATATTTTACACTCACTTCCTGCAGGATCTTTACAGGATTCATAGTCCAAAACCTAGCAATTTCAGTCCAAAATATGCAAAAACAGCTGAACACCCACAGCCCTTTGTGGTGGGGAATTTCAAAGATGACAAACTTTTGTCTAAAGATATTGCTCCAAACTTTAACACTCGGTAATGGAATCTTATTCTCAGACGGTGTAACCTCATTCTCGACTCCCGAGCCAGCAAGTGTAGATAAACGGTTGAACATATTCACTTCAAATGAAATGGGATTAAAATTGTTCTGGATTTTTGCTTAGTCAAGGGAGAGGCAGATCTTCAGCAGAATTTAAATTCAAACATAAACATCCCTCAGATTTACAGAAATGTTTCGCAAGACTCAAAGCCATTTTCGCACATCCATGGCAGATCTTTTTAAAACCGGGGCTTTAGAAGCGGAGTTAAGGTCTTACAGGGACGGGGGACACGGAGACGGTGGCTTAGCGGTAGTGCCATTGGACTAGTAACCCAGGCGGCCAGGGTTCAGGTTTCAGCACGGTAGCTGTTGGAATTTGTAATTCAATTGATAATCGGGAACTGGGAAGCCATTCTCAGTAATGGCCACAATGAAACGTTTGTCGCAAAAATTCTAGGGGGTCCAGTCATGTCCTTTAGGACAGGAAAGCTGTCATCCGTTGGTAGTATGGCCTACTTCTGACTCCAGATCCACAACAAAGTGCTTGCCCCTTAATTATACTCTGAAATATTCAAGCAAGCCACTCAGTTCAATGGCAATTAAGGACGGGCAACAAATGCTGGCCTTGCCAAAGGCACCGAGAAACAACTAAGATAAAACAATAAGTTCCTGTGTTGGCATAGAAACTATACAGGAGGAGTCGTAATTTAGAACTTTGAACCAGGTAGAGGAAGAGTGGCAGAAATTTAGCAGCAAAAGAAGAGGACACATAAAGAAGAATATAAATGAGACAGAGGGAGAGGGAGACGAGGAGTGAGAGGGTTTGGAGCGTCGAAAAGAGAGAATGAGATGTATATTGTGGTTGTAATGGTGTAATGTTAAATTTACTGTTAAAAATGTGGCAAAATAAACGTAAGTTATTTCTACAATTTAATGCCATTATCTGAGCCTGTCCTTTAATGAACCTGACTTATTGCTGATTCCATTTTGATAACAGCTTCTCTGTGGCATGTTTTCCCATTACTTTGTTATGTTATGCGAAAAGTAAATTTTATAGTACTTCTTTGCCTTCCAAAGTTTTAGATCCGACATTGATTCTAAACGCTTCTGGTTCCTCCTTGTTTTATTATGCTATCTGTTCATTATACATTTCTCTTTCCTTTAAATCCTGTTGAAAGCTGCTCCGTTTGCTCATTGTGCATTATTGTGATCGGCTTGTTCTCAATTTTCTTCGACTATGTAGCCTTCTGAAGGCTAGTGAGCAAAATTGAAAATAATTCACGTTGTATAACAGGAAAGGTGGGCAAATCATGGCTTACTAGGGCAATTAGGGTTAGCATTAGATGCAAGGAAGGAGCATACACATTGATCGGGAAAAAAACAACAGACCTGAGGAATGGTAAACGTTAATAATTCAGAAAAAGAGGATTTGATGAAGAAGGGGAAAAATGTGTCCGAGTGTAAGCTTGCAGGGAAAACATAACGTGACTTTATTTTTATTTATAGGTGTGTGAACAGGAGACGATTGGTGAACACAAATGTACGTCCCTTACAGTCAGAAACAGGGGAATCTACGAAGGGGAACAAAGAAATGACTGAACAACTAATTACATACTTTGGATCTGTCTTCACAAATGAGGACACAAATGACATACCAGAAATGTGGAGAAACATAGGGTTTAGTGAGAGCGAGGAACTGAAATAAATCAGTATAAGTAGAGAAATTGTGTTGGGGAAATTGATGGGATTGAAGGCCAGTAAAACCGGATGGCCTTACAATCTACACCCCAGAGTAATTAAGGAAGCGGCCGTAAAAAACTGGATGCATTGGTGCTCATCTTCCGAGATCCTATAGAGTCTGGGACAGTAACAACAGAATGGAGGTTAGCTAATGCAACCCTACTATTTAAAAGCGGAGGCAGATGAAAACAGGGAATTATAGATCAGGCAGTCTGACGAATGTAGTGGGGAAAATTACAGAGTTAATTATGAAAGATTTGATTGTTGAGCAGTGTGGAAAAAAAAAAGTGGCAGAATCGGACAGAGTCAGCATGGGATTACGAAAAGGAAATCATGCTTGACAAGTCTACTGGAAGTTTTCAAGGATGTAACTGGTAGAGTTGATGAGGGAGAGCCAGTTGACGTGGTTTATTTTGACATTCAGAAGGCTTTCGACAGAATCCCACATCAGAGATTGGCGTGTAAAATTAAAGCAAATGAAATTGGAAGTCGTGTATTGAGCTGGATAGAAAACTCGTTGGCAGACATTAAACAAAGCGTAGGAATAAGCGGGTTTCATTTCTGAATGGCAGGCTGTGACTAGTGGGGTGCCACTGGGATCGGTGATGGGTCCCCAGTTGTCACAATTTATGCTCATGATTTTGACGCTGCGTAAATGGGCAAATACATGGCAGATACAGTATAACGCGGATAAATGTGAGCTTATCCACTTTGCTAGCAAAACCAGGAAGGTAGATTATTATCTGAATGGCTATAAATTGAGAGAGGTGAAAGTGCAACGTGTCCTCGTACACCAGCCGTTGAAGGTACGCATGCAGGTACAGCAGGTGGTAAAGAATGCTAATGGCATGATTTCCATCATAGAGAGAGGTACCGTGTACTGTAGCAGGGATGTCATGCTGCAATTTTACAGGGAAATGGTGAGACCACACCTCGAATATTGTGTGCAGTTTTGGTCTCCTTATCCGAGGAAGGATGCTCTTTTTGTAGTCGGATTGCAGCGAATGTTTACCAGACTGATTCCTGGGATGGCGGGACTCAGATATGAGGAGAGATTGAGTCAGTGAGGATTATATTCTCTAAAGTTCAGAATAATGAGGGAGAATCTCATAGAAACCTGGAAAATTCTAACATGACGAGACAGGGAAAATGCAGGAAGGATGTTCCCGATTGTGGGGAACTCCACAACCAGGGGTCACAGTCTGAGGGTAAGAGGTTGAGAAATTAGGACTGAAATGAGAAGTCATTTCTTCTCCCAGATAATGGTAGACATGTGGACTTCGCTACCACAGAAAGTAGTTGAGGCCAAGACATTGTATGTTTTCAAGAGGGGAGTTGGAGCTAGCTCTTGGGGCTAAAGTGATCAAAGGCTATGGCGAAAAAGTGGGAGCAGCCCCTTCAGTTGGATGATCAGCATGATCATAAGGAATGGCTGAGCAGGCTCGAAGGGCCGAATGGCCTATTCCCGCTACTACTTTCTATGTATATGTTTCTATTTGTTATTATATCTCTTTGACTGTCATTTCTTTCCTTCGCGTATCTTCCTGAGATCAATTGCCGTTCCCTGAATATCAGCTGCTTTTAGCTATACATTTGATCTTTGCCTTACTTACATCTTTGTCAATGCAACGTCCATGAAGTTTGTGATAGGCAGATCAGCAAATGTAAGAAAATTGGCAAAAATGTTTAACGTGTCTGAGGTAAATTCCTCTCTGACAAACAACGAGGGGTAAATCTGTGAATGAGAAGGGCAAACGATATATAGTGGAAGTATTTTCAAAGGTAATTGAATTGGCTACAGACCCCAAATTATATTAAAACCTACAATACACCTACTTTCCAAAATGATATACAAGAACAAGCAGGGTGTCAAGAATAAATATAAAAGGAGAATGAAATAATTACCTAAATTAATGCACAAAGCACAGATCGTGTGGCATGGGAAATATACAAAGAGGATCAAATGGTGACAGAAGAGAAGGGAAGAATTTTATAAAGAGCAATATTAGAAGAAACGTGCCATTAATACCAAAACAAACATGCCAGGGTTTGTATCGCGCTGAAAGGATAAGGGGGAACCAGTGGAAGATTTGTATTTGAATTTTCAGAAAGCTTTTGATGAAACTCCTACCAAGCGGTTAGTGTGCAAAATTAAATCACATGTGATTGGGGGTAGTAACGGTGAGGAGGATGCAAAGAGGATTCAAGACGTTTTAGACCGCTGAACGGAGTGGGAAATTAATGGCAGAGGCTGGATAACATCAAGAAGTGTGAAGTTATCGACATTGGTAGTGAAAAAAGAATGGAGAGATTTTTTTTAAATGTTGATAGATTTGGTAATGTTGATTTTAAAAAATGACATGGGTTTCCATGTACACCTATCACTGAAAACAAAAATACAGGCTCAGGAAGCAGTTAAGAATGCAAAAGGTACGTCGGCCGTCATTGGCGGAGGGCATGAGCACAGGAGCAAGGATGTATTGCTGCAGCTTTATTGGCCCTTGCTGATAAAACAGCTGGGAGTATCGTGTGCAGCTTTGGCCTGCGTCGTTAAGTAAAGATCTACTGCCACAGAGGGATTGCGGAGAAGGTTCACCAAAATGACTCCTGTCATAGTAGGTTTGTCGGATGAAGTATGATTTGACCGCTTAGAGCTAAGTTTCCTGGAGTTCAGATGAATTAGATGAGCTCACATTGTAACGTATAACAGTCTGACAGGGATGCACAGACTGGATGCAGTGATGATGATTCCTCCGGCTGAGGCGTCGAAAATAATGCAGCCACTGTCTCAGGATGCGGGATTGGCCATTTAGGACTGAGATGAGGAAACATAATCTTCACTCAGAGGCTGGTGGACAGATGGAATTCTCTACTACATGAGTCTTTACAGGCCAGATAACTGAATACGCTTAGGGGGGAAATAGATAGTTTCCTGGTACCTAAAGCATTGAAAGGATGTGGGAAGAGCGCGAGACGGCGGCGTTAATTTGGCGGATCAGCAATGATGACATTGAATGGCGGAACAGGTTTGGAGAGCCAAATGGCCTACTCCTGTTCTGGTGTTCCATGTTTCTAGGAAATGAATAGTCAGAAGCAATGCGAGGCAATTAATATCTGACAATGGCGCCATTGTTCATGAAAATAAGGAGGTGGCAGACATGCTGAATAATTACCTTCCTTAAACACTTTCCGTGAAGGAAAACATACCAGGCATCACAAGGAAATTATTAGTGAATCACAACAAACGTTCAACAAAGTGAATGTAAGCAGGATAACAGTAATGGAGAAATTAATAGCTATAAAAACTGAACAATTTTCAATACCGTATTAATGCAATGCAGGATAATTAAGGGTGCAGTCAGGCCAGTTGTAGATGTCTCTGAACATAAATGTACGCAGTTTTCTACACTTGGCTACAAGTCCGTAATTTTGGAAAATATTGCCTGTTCTCTTCGCCATTTAAGAAATATGTCAGAAGGAAACCATGGAATTATAGGGCAATTGTGTTAGTTTCCCTTCGTTGAAGGGAAATCACGACAGCTTTTCTCTAATGTAAAGCGTTTGTTAACACATTGAGATGTTTCTGCAATTCAGATAAAGCCATCATTGGTTTTTAAATGGTAGGTTATGACTGCCGAATTCGTTGGATTTATTTAATGTAACTCAAGTATTTGACAGTGGAATGTCTATGGACTTTATATGTATCAACCTCAATGGGACATCTGGCAAAGTCCTACATAAATGTTTGCTAGCTAAATATCATGCTGATAGAATTGAATGAAAATTATTTCTTTGGCTAGGGTTCAATGGGAAGAAACCAGGGGCTAGAGGCAATGGGCCGTGATTACGTTTGGCAGGCTGTAACTACCAGTGCTCAGAAGGATCTCCACTATTCACTGTAGTTGTTAATAACTTAGACGATGATTAGAAGACCACAAATGTGACATTGACAATAGAATAAATATAGGCAACATTACAAGCATTTTTAATCGAAGCATAGTATTTCAAAGAGGCTTTCATAGTTGAAGTGAAAGGAAAAATCACTGACAAATGGATTACAATGTTGGCAATAGTGATTTCTAAACACAAGAACTAAAGACATAGGAGTTAGAGTGGATCATGTAATCCATCGAGCTTGAACCGCTTTCAGTACATTCATGGCAGATCTACGACATTAAACTTCAATTTCACATCTAGTCCCGAGACCCCCTTGATTATCTGAAAGACCAAAGACCCTCTATATCTGTCCCTTGATTGTGCAGAGCGATGGAGCGGACAAAACCTACTGGCCTCGGGAACACCCATTATCCACAAACGCCTGAATGCAGAAATTTCAACTCAGCTCAGCCCAAAATGATGAACCCCTTATGCTGTGACTGTGCCCAAAAGTTCTAGTTTCCCATCGAGGCTGGCAAAACTCTCACTGTCTACTCTTCATAATCGCTGTATAAACCGTGCAGGTTTCTCTAAGATCACTCATCATATTTCTGTAATGCAGGGAGGACAAACTGAGTCACCTTTCCATCGTTAAATAATTCTTTCTTCCAGGGAACCAATCGAGGGAAGCTTTGCTGCAGCACTTCCCAGCTAACTATGCTTCAACTTATAAAGGAGATCAAAATCACGCAAATGTCTCCAGAACAGGACTCATAAAAGCCGTACATAATAGTGGATAGGTGGTCTTATTCTTTCAGTCTACATGCACAAGCTGTTTGCCTTCCCAATGGCTTTCTTTAGCTCCATGCAAACATTCTGCGTTCCATGTCCCTGTATTTGTGAACTAAAATTCTTCTGAAGATCAAAATTCAGACAATTCAAAACTTGAAAAAATCTGCTGTTTCTGAATTTAGTAACAACGTTTATAAATGCATACTATCAGACTCTTAATTCCTCCTCAATTAATATGTGCTTATCTCTTTGCAGCCTATTTGTGCCCTCCTTAAAATTTACAATTCTCACCGTGGTTTGCCTCTAAACCAAATGTGAACACAAATCATCGGTAAACAGGTTGTAAATAGTGGAGTCGCCAGCAGGGCGGCGCTCCACGATTCCCAGCCTGACAAGTTGAAAATGCCCCAACTGTTCCATTTCCCTCCTGCTTCATTAAGACCCTGACCGCATCCCTCTGCACGTTACGATTTTCCGCGGCACGACACAGTCCAGACAGCATCATTTAGACAGAGCGAGAGAGACAGGCTGTGGAAAAATGAGCCAAAAACACAGAAAAGGCTCGCAGAGCAAAAGGCATTGTAGACATGTGGTCATATGAAGGTCAGTTGTCGGAGCTGGTGATGGTTACTTGTTCCTTGTAGTTTATTTACCCACTCAATTTAAACATGCCTGATATTTTTCCTTAGCTCCATGTCTAAAACATTCCCAACATCTTTCACCCAACTTGTACCCAAAAACAAGTATTAATTTATGTGTTGATTTTACTCAAAGGCCGAGCACCTGCATCTCTCTGCGGCAGAGAAATTCAAAGATTCACAACCCTTTGATTGAAGAAAATTCTTCATATATGACACCTAAATCGCTTACAGGTATTCCTTGACACAGGTTGTCATTTATCCAGCAGGCAGATGCATTCGTGCAATATAAAATTTTAAATAATGATTTTAGGGAAGATGGTTGGTTAAAAGTGGTGGCATATCTGAGGCAGAGGTTAAAAGCAATCAGTCAACATTACTCTTTTTCAATCGCAAAATCATACAGGAACCAATGTCACTGTTGCAGTCCGACACATTCAGACAAAGTGATTTCTAAAATGTGGTTGGAAAGCTGAGTTCCTTATATGTAATATGCTTCGTGTGCTTTCTCGGTTGATGTAATCGCGTTTATCTAAGGGCGGGATGATACAGAAATAACACTGACTGAGTAGGTAGAGAGAGGGAGAAAGAGAGGGTGGGGAGAGAGAAAGAGCGAGAGAGACACAAAGAATACATGTGCCAGACCTCACAATTTATTCTTTCTAATGCTCCTTATAGTCGCTGTCTTATTTTGATTTGTGTTTCTTTTTAATTTTTTTTTACGTGATGTTTATGGGCTTTATTTCATTTATTCCTTCATGATGTACTGCTGCAGCTCATGTTTTAAATATGGTCCCTCACCGCTTTACCTGCTATTTATCATACTCCATTTTATCGTCATTCTAATTAATGAATTATTTTTACCTTCAGTTATATTGTTGCTGATTACTTTATTCATCTGGATGTTTTTTGTCGACTATTTCGTTTCTCTTTTATTGGGACATAATTGTCCCAATGCCTCTCTCTCTCTCCCTATCTTCGTTCTTTCTAATACCTTTCAATATCGTTGCAAAACAAATAGTTATGTTTAGGTTGAAGAGCATGCCTCGAGTTTCACAATCAATGTTCTCATATCTGCACTGGTTTGGTTTCAATGTCTAGATCCATAGCCACTGCTTTGCTGGACTTGTTGTCCACTGGTTAAGCGTTGTGCCCTGTGCTCAGTAAAGGCCGCACTTCATTTTCCCCTTTCCCAAACCCTCTGCCCCGAACTGATTGTTGTGTTTGAAATTTATATCATTGCTATCCAAGAATATTACTCATTTCATAGCTTTAGTTAATAAATTTTCCACAAATCCCTTTCCAATATTTCTGCTATGTAAAATGTCATTCTTCATGCTGTTCAACCGGTTATGGTACGATCTCCCCCGAGGCATTTCTTCCGGGTATGTAAATACGCTCCGCGAACAGCAGCAAATGCTTACAACGTATTCAAATATTTAAAGTCTATTTCCAACTAGGAGAGCACTTTTCGGTTACACTGACTGGCTACCAGAAATGCATGAAGAACATGTGTATGAGAACAAAGTGCAACACACGCAAATGACATAAGAAATAAAACGAACAATAGGCCATTCGGCCTTTGATATTCCACTGTTTCTTAAAATAATGATAACGGGTCTATGACTTTCATCAACTTTCTTGCTTAATTTTGCAAACTTGTATGAGCTAAAGCCAACATTTTGTAGCCCTGCATATACGCAGCAGCTGAGGATTTGGGGTTGGATTCACAACTATTCTGAGAAGCAAGTGCTCCACATCTTATCCCAAAATAGCCACTCTCATTCTCAGAGTTTGTCCCCTCATTCGGGAACAAATCCCCAACCCCCACGCTCCCCCCTCGCTCACATCACCAACTGTCGCCACACCCCGCCCCTCGCAAAAAACAAGTGTAGATAAGTGGGTGGATAGATTAATTTATGTTGGAGTGAAAGAAAATTGCCTCAGGAATATGAGAGAGAGATCTTGTGATGCATGGAGAGAGAGAGAGAGAGAGAGAGAGAGAGAGAGAGAAAGAGAGAGAGAGAGGCAGACAGGCAGACAGTCAGGCAGGCAGAGATATTGATAATAACTCTTGGATTGCTTTCGAGCTTATATTTACTGCTTGCATCCTTATTATTCATGTTCCTATTCTGAATTACACTTTGTCAATTTGGCCTTTAGAATATTTGAATACTCCTGTCGTATATTTGTTCATGACTTAATCTCCAAGTTTTCCTTTTGTTTTCATTCTTCTCTAAACCCTTGATTTGCTTTTCGTGATCTTCTCCTTGATTGTTATTGCACTGACTGCATGGTTTTCAACTAAATTTCTATTTCTGGCTCTCCTCCCTTTTTTCATCCAGGAAATGTTATTGTCAGCTTGTTGTTGTTAATTTTAATTGAACATATTAATCCAGACGCCCAATAATCTCTTATAAATACATATTAACCAGTGTTATTCTATCTAAATATCACCAAGACTCCATTCCACTTTATCTGCACAATTTGCATTTCCATTGCCACAATATAAGCTCCTTACTATCTAGTTTTGTTTTAGAGTTTTTTTCTCCTTTCATCTTTCTCAATCTTTGTCAGAAATTTCTATTTTTTCTCTCATTGGCAGTGCATCTATTCCAAACTGCAAGGATTTCTTACATTTGCCGCACTGATTTTTGAAATCTAGTTTCAAGACTACTGGTTTAGTAGATTTCCCATCTGCGGGACAAGCATTGGGTCCTGTAGTACACTATAGATACGTCACTGTAAATTATCTCCTATTAATTGGGCTTTACAATGACCATTGCATTATGTAAACTGCCTTTGATCCTCCATTCGTCGAACAGTCTGTCCCCTACATGGAATTACTGTTAGCAGCAGGAACGAATTGCTTGCCTATTAGATATATGTTGAAGGCAAATTTGGAAACTGACGAAATTGCTTGAGTTACAGAGACAGACTGTGAAGAGTAAAGTGGAAAAGGATAGGAGATGACCAGAATGAAACACATTGAACATGTCGCGGAAATCGGAGTGAACTCCGAAAACAGCTGCAGGTGTGCCTGCTAGAAGAAAAGAGGGAACTGTGCTGTAGTATTCCACTATGGTTTTAACCGTTTAACGCTTAATTGTCCTGTAGATGTACTTTAGTCTTCCACAGCATGCCCTGCCCCGCTATAAGAATGGAGTAACAGGCCCCGCCTCTGCCCTGACAATGCAGGAACAGGTCCATGCCTCCGCTCTGACAATGGAGCAACAGACCACCCTCCATTCTGACAAAAGAGCATCGGGCGCGGCCCCAGCTCTGACAATGGATCAACGAGCCTCGCTTCCGCTCTGACAATGGAGAAACAGTGCCCACCTCCCCCCCACCCCACCCCCCCCCTCTGAAAACAGAGTAACATGTACCACCCCCGCTATGGCAATGGAGAAATATGCCACCCACCCCCCCCAAACCCGCTCTGTCAATGGAATAACAGGCCCTGTCCGCACGCTGACAATACAGCAACAAGCCCCGTCCCTGTGCTGACAATGCAGTAACAGGCCCCGCCTCCGCTCCGGCAATGGAGCAAAAGGCCCCGCCTCTGCTCGACAATGGAGCAACAGGCCTTCCTCTGCTCTGACAAAAGAGCAACATGCCCCGCCCCTGCTCTCACTGTGGATAAACACATCCCGCCCCCGCTCTGACAATGTATCAAAAGGCCCCGCACCCGCTCTGCCAATGAACTAACAGGCCCTGCCCGCGCTCTGATATAAGAGAATGGGGCGCAGCCTCAACTCTGACAATAGAACAATAGACCCCACGTCCGCTCTGACAATGGAATAACAGTCCCCACCCCGCTCTGACAATGGAGAAACAGGCCCCGCCCCGCTCTGAAAACAGTGTAACAGGCCCCGCCCCCGGCATGGAAATTGATTAACATGCCACGGCCCCGCTCTGACATTGGACTAACAGGCCCCGTCCCCACTCTGACAACACAGCAACACGCCCCGCCCCAGTGCTAACAATGGAGCAACACTCCCCGCTTCCCCTCTGACGCAGGAGAAAGAGACCGTGCCTCCGCTCTGACAATGCAGGAACAGGCGCATGCCTCTGCTGTGACTAAAGAGCAACAGACCACCCTCCGCTCCGACAGAAGAGCATCATGCCCCGCTCCTGCTCTGTTAAAAGAGCATCGGGCGCAGCCCCGGCTCTGACAATAGAGCAAAAGACCTCGCTTCTGCTCTGAAAGTGGAGAAAGAGGCCCCAGTCCGCTCTGAAAACAAAGTTACTGGCCACGCCCCCGGTATGGCAACGGAGAAACATGCCACGCCCCCGCTCTGTAAATGGGATAACAGACCCTGTCCCCATTCTAACAATAGAGCAACAGGCCCCGCCCCCGTGCTGACAATGCAGTAACAGGCCACGCCTCAGCTCCGACAATGGAGCAAAAGGCCCCTCTTCTGCTTGACAATGGAGCAATGGCCTTCCTCTGCTCTGACAGAAGAGCATCATGCCCCGCCCCTGCTCTGACAAAAGAGCATCATGCCCCGCCCCTACACTGACAAAAGAGCATCATGCCCCGCCCCTGCTCTGACAAAAGAGCATCATGCCCCGCCCCTGCACTGACAAAAGAGCATCATGCCCCGCCCCTACTCTGATAAAAGAGCATCATGCCCCGCCCCTGCTCTGACAAAGGAGCATCGGGCGCAGCCCCGCCTCTGTTAATAAATCTAGAGCCACCGCCCCCGTGCTGCCAATGAACTAACAGGACCCGACAGCGCTCTGACAATGGATAGAAATGCCCCGCCCCGTGCTCTGTCAATGGTGCAAAAGACCCCGCCACTGCTCTGATAATCGGGTAAGAGGCCCCGCTCCCTTCTGACAATGAAGTAACAGGTCCCGCCCCCGCTCTGACAATTAATCAACAGGCCCCGCCCCCGCTCTGACAATGGAGTAACAGGAACCGCCACCACTTTGACAGTGGATCAAAAGATCCCGCACCCGCTCATTCAAAAGAGATTCAGACTCCGTCCCTCCTCTGACAAAATAGCGACACGAACCGCCTTCACTCTGACAATTGAGCAAAAATGCCCCGCGCCAGCTCTGACAGTGCATCAACAGGCCCCGCCTCCGCCCTGACAATGGAGTAACAGGCAACGCCCCCTCTGTAACAACACAGTAACAGGTCCAGCCTTCCCTCTGACAATCCAGGAACAGGCCCCGCCTCCGCCCTGACAATGGAGTAACAGGCAACGCCCCCTCTCTAACAACACAGTAACAGGTCAAGCCTTCCCTCTGACAATCCAGGAACAGGCTCCGCCTCCGCCCTGACAATGGAATAACAGGCAACGCCCCCTCTCTAACAACACAGTAACAGGTCAAGCCTTCCCTCTGACAATCCAGGAACAGGCCCCGCCTCCGCTTCGACAATGGAACAACAGGTTCGAAAATGGAGCAATAGACACCGACTCTGCTCTGACAATGGATCAACAGGTCCCGCCTCCGCTCTGACAAAAAGGAACGGGCCCCGCCGGTGCTCTGACAATCGATAAAAAGGCCCCGCCCCGTGCTATGTCAATGGGACAACAGGCCCCGCTCCCGCTCTAATAATGAAGTAACAGGCCCCGGCCCCGCTCTGACAATTGCTCAACAGGCCCCGCCCCCGCTCTGACAATGGAGTAACAGGAACTGCTCCAGCTCTGACAATGAAGTAAGAGGCCCCGCCAATTCTCTGAAAGTGGATCAACAGGTCCCGCCCCAACTCTTTCAAAAGAGCTTCAGCTTCTGTCCCCGCTCTGGCAAAAAAGCAAAAGGCCCTGCCTTCACTTTGACAATTGAGCAAAATGCCCCGCGCCAGCGCTGACAATGCATCAGCAGGCCCCTCCTGCCCTCTGACAATGGAGTAACAGGCCCCGCCCCCGCTCTGACATTTGATAAACACATCCCGCCCCCGCTGTAATAAAAGAGCATCATGCCCCGCCCCTACTCTGACAGAAGAGCATGGGGCGCAGCATTGGCTCTGACAATGGATCAACAGACCCCGCCTCCGCTCTGACAATGGAGTATCAGGAACCACTCCTGCTCTGACAATGCATCAACAGGCCCCGCCTCCGCTCTGACAATGAAGTAACAGGCAACGCCCCCTCTCTGACAACACAGTAACAGGTCACGCCTTCCTTCTGACAATCCAGGAACAGGCCCCACCTCCGCTTCGACAATGGATCAAAAGGCCCAACCTCTCCTCTGACACTGGGCAACAGGCTTCCCTCCGCTCTGACAAAAGAGCAACAGGCCCCTGAACAGGGCTGACCCTGCAGTAACAGGCCCCGCCACCACTCCGACAATGGAGCAAAAGGCCCCACCTCTCCTCTGACAATGGAGCAACAGGCCTCCCTCCGCTCTGACAAAAGAGCAACATGCCCCGCCCCTGCTCTGACAAAAGAGCATCTGCCGCAGCCCCTGCTCTGACAAAGGGGCGACTGTCCCCGCCCCTGCTATGACAAACGAGCATCGGGCGCAACCCCAGCGCTGACAATCCATCAACTGGCCCCTCCTGCGCTCTAAGAATGGAGCAACTGTCCCCGACTCCATTCTGACAATGGTGCAGCTGTCCCCGACTCCATTCTGACAATGGTGCAACAGGCCCCGCCTCCGCTCTGACAATGGTGCAACAAGCCCCGCCTCTGCTCTGACAAAAAAAAACAGGGCCCGCCTCCTCACCGAGCATGAAGCAGCAGGCCACGCCTCTGATCTGACAATGGACCAACAGGCCCCACCCGGCTCTAGCAAAAGAGCAACAGGCCCCGCCTCCGCTCTGACATTGAAGCAAATGGACCCGCGCCAGCTCTGACAATGGAGCAACAGGCCTCGCTAGGGATCAACAAGTTCCACCCCCACCCAGAGGAAGGAGCATCATGCCCCGTCCCTGCCAATGGTCTAGCCTGCCAATGTTCTATCCGCGTTACTGTGTTACCCCCTATAAACTGAGCTTTTGTTTTCTGCAATAACCTTTCATGTGGCAGCTTATCAAATGCCTTCTGGAAGCCCAAGCACAGCACATCTACAGGTTCCCCTTTATCCACGGCGCAAGTTGCACCATCAAACAAATCAAATAAATCGGTTTACCATGATACTTCTTGCACAAAACCATGCTGACTCTCGCCCATTACCTTGAGGTTTTCCTATTGCCCAGCTAGAACCCCGTTAACGATCAATTCTAACACCGTCCCCACGACAGGCATCAAGCTAACTGGCCTATCGTTCCCTGATTTCCGCTCCCTCCCTTCTTGAATAGAAGGGTTAAAGTTATTGCTTTCCGGTCTGATGGGAACTTTCCAGAATCTAGTGAGTTTGGGAAAATTACTGCCAACACATACACAACCTCTACACCGAACGTTGCAGAAACAAAACCTGTCCACATTTCAGGCCTGTGAATATCACCATGCACGTGGATAAGATTGTTAGAAAATACATATTTCGAGTCATAGCAGCACTCAGGAAGCGGACACCTGTTCCATTCGGTGCTGTCTGGCCCCCACATTAAAGGGACAATATACTTGTGTCACAATCTGGTTGGGGATTGCCTCACTGCGGCTCTCCCAGTTGCTGCTAAACAATCTCAAGAAACTGGCAGATCAACTGACACCAGAGAATGTCCGAAAACTCCAACCATCTCCACGGTGACCTGGTATTTTCTGGTGTCTTGTCTAATAAACCTTTAGTTTAGGCATCCTTAATTTGAAAGTATTTCACTGATATGAAGAAACATATCAACCCTACAGACCCTCAGTGCTCATTGATTACAGTTGAACTAATTTAGCTCCAATACTTAAAAGAAAATGTATTTTGACCGCCGGCCCAGAGTGAAATGATTGCAACCGCCATCTCTACACACGGAAGCTCACAGAGAGATCATCCATTGTTTCAGTACCCGTTGCCTTGTGACTCTTACCTTTCTGTTCCGGCCTGTTAAATCTGGGTTGAGGGGAAAGAAAGTCTTATTCATATAGCAATTGGTTGTGGACTGGAGTGGGCAGACTGGGTGTGTGTGTTGGGTGCAGTTTCAATCGAGGAGTTCAAGAGCCCATTACAGGATTATTTATACGGACATAATGTGCAGAGTTACAGGGAAAAGTCAGGAGGATGGCACTGAGCCATGATGATCATTCGGGATGCAGGTTTAGACACGATGGGCCGAACGGCCTCTTTCTGCTCAGTCGCAATTCTGCGATTCTGTGATTCTCTTATTGTTTCAGGTGTACAAACATTTGACAGTAAGAATATGTTGGTCCGTTCATTGCAGGCTACCTTATTGTATAAGAGCGGTGGAGATGGGGGGGGGTCGCTGCTTATTTAGGGGGGCGGGGGACTGTCAGAGGGTCAGTAATGAGGGAGTGCTGCACAATCGGAGTGTCAGTGCTGAGGGAGTGACGCACTGTCAGAGACTCTGTACTGAGGGGGCAGTGCACTGTCAAATGGTGATTGCTGAGGGTGTGATGCAATGTCGCAGGGTCTGATGTAGGTTATAACCTTGATCCTTAAGGGGCTGTTCCAGATCACGACCTCTTGTCTGATAATTACTTTCAGCAGTGTTTAAAATATACACCTCTCACATACTCTTGCTTGGGGACTGAAGAAATGATTCCCCACACCCTGAGTGAACGATTCCAACAGCGATCGTACCCTTCATTAAGATTGTCCTTTGAAAGCAATATAATGCTCAGCTATGTTACAAATACACGGATACTATAATGGTCCGTGGCTCTCGTTATAAAAATTATTTCCCTCATTAGGAATGTGCAGTGTTGAACTCTGTGAAGTCGTATACAGAATACTGAGTGAGACATTGTGTTTCCTACCTTATTTAAACATTTATTCAAGAGCCAGAACTTGTAAGACACTTTAAATAGCTTTAGCACATGAAACGTTAAAGATATACAAAGATGGAAAGCATAATCTTATTTCAAATATAGAATCCAGAACATAAAGCTATTCAATGCTACAGTCAGAAATATTTTATAATCATGCTTCAAGCTTTAAAGCAAATTGTTACCTTCAGTTACAAGAAGAGTGAGCCGATTATGGTCAGCGCAATGAAGTTCGAAATGTCTAGCCATGGAGACAGCCCTAGTGAGAAGCGGTAACTTGAGGAATTCAACACTGCTGGTTTTTCAGTGGTATGATTTCCTATCTATCTGTCAATACTGATGGAACTACATCGCCCTTAGCAACTGTGGTGTTGTTTCTTTGTCTAAGCTGCTTTCTCTTTATTCATCCTCTTAAGGTTCTATTATTCACTGTTTTTGATAATGGTTTAATTGTTTAGGACTGTCTCATTATATGGTCACTGTGAGTGTTTATATGGTCAATAATTTTTTGTAATATGTTCTAATAACAACTCTTACAACCAGTTTACCTTGTTTCAGTATTCTTATCATCTGTATTTGTGTGAACTAGTTTATAAACTTTTCACAGAATGCTCTTATAATATATATATATATATTCCAGTTAGGTTATTGAAAGGCTATATCCCCGCCGCATCGGCCCTTCATAAAGGTTACTGATAATGTTCATTTCTAATTGAATGTAGTCCACTATATCTTTGTAATACAGAGGACCAGGTTAAAAGGATTCTTTCTTGAAACTTCAATGACTCCAAATTGCACATTAACTTATCATTAATGAAAGTTACTATCCTTTTAACATGCCTTTGCTAAAGGGTGAAACTTTATCACATAGACAGAATTTACATTTTCTCATGTTTTTGTTTCCTGGAGATTGCCCATATCTGGTACTGGATTCCGAAAAGAGCTTCTGAAATGTCAGTGAATTATCACACCATCAGGGAATGTTCTAATGGTCCTGTCATTTAACTGTATGTGCAAAGTACCCTGTGTGACGCCTTTAACCGTTCTTTACACCTTAAGAATGAGTGACCACTGATTCAATTCTAAAGTAAAATATCCTAATGATATTTAACCTCACTATTTCTATCTTCCACCACAGGCTGGAGGGTCAGTGGTGGGAGAATGATGCAGTATTGGAAGGTGGAGAATTATAAAGTGATGCACAGTCGGTGGGTTAGGACAGATGGAATTCTGCCTTGTCGGAGCTTCAGTGCTGAGGGAGTGCCAGCGTGTGGGAGAGTCAGTACTGAGGAATTGTTGCACTGTCGGGAGGGTGTGCAATCAGCTGGTGTTGCACTGTTTGTGGTTCAGTATTGAGGTAGTGCTGCACTGTGGGAGGGTCAGTACTGATGGAGCTGTGCTCTATGGGAGAGGCCGTACTGATGGAAAGCTGTGCTGTCATAGGGTGAGTGTAGAGGGAGTGCTGCACTGTCAGATGGTCGGCACAGAGGAGTGCTGTACTATCGGAGGGTCAGTGCTGAGGGTGCGCCACACTGTCAGAGGTTCAGTGCTGAAGGAGTGCTGCACTGTTGGATGTCCAGTACCGAGAGCGTGCTGAACTGGCAGAGGGTGAGTACTGAAGGAGCTATGAAGTGTCCGCTGAGGGAGCACTGAGGAAGCGCTGCACGATCAGATGGTCAGTACTGAGGGATACTTGTATTGCTGGAGAGTAAGTATTAAGGGAGTGCTATACTTTCAGTTGGTAAATGCTAAGGGATTGTTGCACTGCTGGAAGGTTAGAACAGAGCGAGTGCTGCACTGTCAGAAGGCGACTACTGATGGAGTGCTGCATTGTCATCGAGTTAGTACTGAGGTAGTGCTGCACTTTTGCGTGGATTGTAATGAGAGATTGCTGAACTGGCAGAGGGTCAATGCTGAGAAAGCGCCACAGTGTTATTGGGGGAGCACAAAGGGATTGCTGCACTATCAGATGGTCAGTAGCGAAGTAGTGCTGCACTGCTCGAGAGTAAGTGTTTAGGGAGTGCTTCACTGTCAGAGGGTCATTGTGAGGGAGACCTGCACTGTTGAAGGTTCAATACTCAGCCAATGCTGCACTCTCAGACGGTCAGTACTGATGGATGGCCGCACTATTGCAGTGTCAGTGTGGAGTGAATGCGGCACTTTCAGAGGTTCAGCACGGAAGAAGCGCCGCATTGTCAGAGGGTGATAACTACAACAGTGCTGCACAGATAGAGGGTCAGAAAAGAGGGACTGCTTCACTGATATAGGCTCAGTGCTGTCACAGTGCTGCATTGTCAGAGGGTCAGTACTGAGGGAGCACTGCACTGTAAGAGAGGCATCATTGAGTGAATGCCGGCACTGTGGAAGGGTGAGTACTGAGGGAGCGATACATTGTTGGAGAATCACAGTACTGATCAATGATGCGCTGTCATGTGTCGGTACTGATGTACTGCTGGACAGTTAGAGGGTCAGTACTGGTATAAAAGCCCGTTATACCACGTTTCCTCGCACGCTATACTTGATATATCACATCGCTACTCCGCCACATCTAGTGCACAAGGTATGATATCCTTCCTCCCGCGGTATACCTGGATTATCACCTTGCCGTTCCCCCACAGCTTGTGTACCTGGTATATTACCTTTCCTCATTCGATTTCCTGGAATACCATACACCCTCCGACGCTGCACCTGTTGTATCACCCCACTTACTCGGTGTAACTGTTACGGGCGCCTCCCCCACTGTTGCTGCTATATTACCCTCCTTCCCTGGTGTGCCCGGAATACCCGCCAAACACAATTACCTGTCTTAGCTCTCCCCCGACCAGTGATAGACACCACCCCTACTTGTTGTTGCTGCTTTTGTTGATGCCCTGGTAGCTATGAAAACCAGGAGTGGGCGGGCTCACTGATGACACGACCCCTTATTTCTCTATGCTCCAGTCAGTATGGCCCTCTGTGCAGGGCTGGAAAACAACATCATGTGGAACAGACTCTGTCCATTTGCACTGTCACCATAGAGATAACAGCACCACCCTGCTCTTTGCCTGCTGTCGGCACAGTAACAGACCCGCCACCAATGGAAATACAGAATTAAATGGACATTCTCAGTCTGTCAGTGTTTAAGTTATTCAATGGATTGAAGAATTGGAGTAAAGGGGTATTTCAGCACATTCTTCAACTGCTCCCTGAACTTAGTCTGTGTCACGGTGTAAATCCCAGTGTTTGTGCAGCAACTCAGGAGCTGCAGCATGAAGCCCAATTCCATCACAATATAATGTCGATCAACTTGCACATTCCTCAAGAACGATATCCGGCTCCATATAGAAAACAATATTAACAATGCCCACAACAGGATGAAATTGGCCGAGATAACAAGCAGTAAAATGATGGATTTCCTCCGACTCTCCATCTCTGGGTCTCTGGGACTCTCCCCAATGCTGTGAGCCCGGAGTCTCCTGCGGGTTCTGCTGCTGACTAAAATATGTCTGACGGTGAGAACATTGAGCAGCAGAATCAAGAAAAATGGGGCACAGGGGGTAAGAATGTAATGGAGAAATTCTATAGTCATCCAGACCGTAGAGAGCTGAACAGCAAAAGGTATATAACAAAACCAGGGCCCGTTCCTCAGAAAATACAGACCTGTGAGGGTAAAATACCAGATGATGTTCTTTAAACAGCTCAGCACAGTCACTGTTCCCAGAACAACAGTCGCCGTTTTCTCGGTACAATATTTAATTTTCATATTCTGGTGACAAATAGCCACAAATCTATCAAAGGTGAAAGTGACAGTGAACCAGACGGAACAGTCAGTGGCGGCATATAGGAAGACAGCATGGATATTACACACAAGGATAGAATACAGGAAATGAAACTGCTCCGCAAAAAGGATTGGAATGTGCCTTAATATCAGGTCGAGGATAACGACCAGTAGATCTGCCGTTGACATGGCCACCAGGTAGAGAGAGACACATTTGGACAGACCGCAGTTTCCCCGAGACAGGTTGACAATTGACAATAAATTAACTGTGTGGAAGAAAGATAAGCATGGAAATTAGCTTGGGACAAAAGTGACCAGGTTGATTAAGTAAATCTTGAAATGTTGAATTGTGCTCTTCTTTCCTGAGCTGTGTGAATATGATTGTGCCAGAATGAACAAAGGAAAAGCCAGTGATGATCTGGAAGGCTGGAGGGGTTAAAGCGATAAAAGGATGTTACTGAAATATTTGAATTAAAATCTATTGCAAATTCTGTTTTACTTTCCCTGCATGGCTTAAAATCTGGTGACCCCTTACAATCAACCAGATCTAAGCAACCTTCCCCCCTTCCTACTATCCCTGGTAAAATTGAGTTTTCACAACGCTGAACGCGAAACTATGAGTTTTGGATTGGACAGGTTCTTTTCTTCCAGCTGTGTAATCCTCCGTCCGCTGCCCTTCTCCTTTATTCGCCCAGGGGCTGGTAACAAACAAGCTGATTTGCCTGGATAACTGACTGGGTTCTCCTGTGGCCAACAGTTTTGTGACTGGATCTCAAACCCGGGGCTTCGGCTGGGCTGTTTCTGACAGGTGCAAAACCCCTCCATTATCAAGGCTGAGCGACATGAAACATCACATTTGCTTCCTGGCTGCAGTTTCTGCCTGACATGTGGAGCATTTAAAAAACAAAACAAAAACAGCTTACAATAATATAGCACCTTTAGTATAACCAAACATTTCTAGGCGTTTGACAGGAGCAATATCGGACCAAATACTACACCGAACTGAAGAACAAGCTATTGGACCCATTAAACCGGAGTTGGGAAACAGAATTACACTATACTAAAAGTTTTAAAAGGAAGAAAGAGAGGTTAGGATGGGGAGAATATTGGAGAGGATACCATCCAGTATAATGTATCCAATACAAAGTCCATTGTCCAAATAAGAGGCAGTGCAAGGACAGAGAGACCTGGGCTGTTTGTGCACAAATCTCTGCCGGGGGCAGGACAGGCTAAGAACGTTCTGAATAGAGCTTATGGCATCCTCCACAGTGTTAATAGAGGCAGAGGGAACACAATACACAGTGGAATAATAAATCTACGTAAAGAACTATTTTAATCCCGCCCTGTATGTTGTTTCAAACATCGGGCGCCACACTTTCAGAAAGATAGAAAGGTTTGGGAGGGAGTATAGGCGATATTTACCAGACTGGATCCAGTGATGTATGATACATGGACAGACTGGAAGACAGAGACAGAGAAGCTGTGGTTGTTCTTTCCCCAACTGCACCCACCCCACACCCCAACTCCAGCGTGCCATGGATGCTGGGCTCAAGCAGGGATGAGGCAGCGCCGGGGCAGTGGGTGCCGTGGAGGTAGGGACATGGAAAGTGGAAAGGGAATGGGCCTTGAGTTCTGGTCTGCTGGGGGCTGTTGGCAAAAGTCAGTCAAGAGAAGAAACTGAGGAGACTAAATTGTGGCGCAGAACCACTCACCTGTGGGTCTGAATTGGAAATGTTGGCTTTCAGTTTGTGTGTGACTCTATTTCAATTCTCCTCGCCGGGAACGAAGCCTGACAAGCCCCTTGACAATGCAGAGAATGGAGGGCCAACCGAGCCCTCAAGTTCAACCATGGCCCAGAACCTTAGAGATGAGCAGATAGGAGGAGTGGGGTCCCTGGATCAGGAATAGAGTTATTGATCAGAACTTCACACAATGACACTGGTCTTACCAGAATTTAGACGATATGCACTGTAATGAAGTTAAACATGCTTCACAGGTTAATGTCTGAATGTGAAGACTTACCAGGGACACCGAGAATAGCGAGGATGGGATAGTAAACCCCTTGAATAACGAAAAGCGCCCAGTAAATGCGCCATTTTAATGTTATCCAATGATCTTCTGCAGTAAGTAAGTTAAGCGCCGTGGTGAAGCTCGTCCTCATTGTTGTAACATTCCAATGTATTCTTCTCAGGTTCTGATCCATTGTTGTAATATTCCAATCTATTGTTCTCAAATTCTGTCCTCTCCTCTGCCTCTCTATTAAGCCGATGATCCCGGCCTATTGCGGATGGAATGTTCCCGATAATACTGTGGGATTACGCATTGAAAGGCGCCGCTTTTAAATAGAAGAGGGCAAACTGTCAGAGGCACAGTTAAATTCCATGGAGACCGACATTAATTACAGCCACCGAACAAACAGCTTCAGTTAACCCCTTTCATTCCAGCGCTCTTGTGTCAGAACAGAGATGTACGAGGGTTGCTGAGTGAAGGGTGGTGGTCTTAGCGGAGGCACTGATCATAATCTTTATTCTTCCTTGAATACGGAGTGACGCCCGAAGACTTGAAGCTTGTAAATGTTATACCCTGCTTTGAAAAAAAGAACAAACATTGTAACTGCTGCCCGGCAGTCGATTGACGCTGGTGGCTCAATTCCTACAGGACATGATGTAGGGCAAAAATAGTGGCCGCTCTGTAAACAATGTATCAGTTCATAGAATACAAGAGACATGGGGATCTTAATAAGAAAGCAAACATGTCTGATGAATTGGATCGTGACCGCTTCCGGAAAAGCTGAAAGTGATGATGATAGTGTGTTTCTTGTCATATAGATAGTATTGCAAAAGGCGTGCGATCAGATGTCAATAGTTAGAAATATAATGGAAGCGGAAACCCATGGGGTATCGAGGCAGTGGCAGAGTGGATGTGACATTGAATTGGAGACAGAAAACGGAGAAAGGGTGATCAGCTTTTTAAAAAATTCATTCACCGCCTTGGCCGTCACTGGCTCGCCCAGCATTATTGCCCATCCATAACTGCCCCTTGAGAATGTGGTGTTTAGCTGCCTTCCTGAACCGCTGCAGGCCATATGATGCGAGTACACCAACAGTGCTTTAGGGAAGGAGTTCCAGGATTTTGACCCAGCGAAAGAGATGGAACGCCCATCTATGTCCAAGTCAGAATGTTGAACCACTCGGAGGAGAACTTCCAGGTTGTGGTGTTCCAAGTTATCTTTTGTCCTTGTCCTTCTATATGTTAGCCGTCGTCTGTTTGGAAGGTGCTGTGTAAGGAGACTTGATGAGTTCCTCCAGTGCATGTTCTAGATGGTACACATTGCTGTTGCTGTCTGCCGGTGGTGCAAGGTGTTAATATATGTGGATGTGCTGCCAATTAGGTGGGGCTGTTTTGTCCTGGACGGACTCAAGCTTTTTGAGTTTTGTGGGAATTGCACTCATAAAGGCAAGTGGAGTGTATTCCATTGCACTCCTGACTTCTGGCTTGTCGATGGTGGACAGGCTTTAGGGAGATAGGGGATGGGTTACTCATTGCAGATATCCTAGCCTCTGAGCTGCTCTTGTGGCCACAGTATTTATATGGCTGGTCCCATTCAATTTTTGGCTCATATAAACAGTGTGAAGAAGAGCAGCTGGCTCATGGAGGATGCAGGCAGATTGGTGAGACTAGCAGCTACATGGCTGATGGAATCACAAATAAAAGGACCTGAGGAAGGCATCTGGTACAATTACAAAGTGTTTTATTTAACAGATTTGTACCGATGCAAGTTATCTGGACAAGCATGTCCGGTTGAAAGGAAAAGTAAGATATTCCTCCTGAGGAGGAACTTCACACTGACATGTTATAACTCACTGGTTAGTCCTCGGCTGGAGTATTGTGTCTAATTCTGGATATCTTGTTTTACAAAGCAGGGCAGGTCCCTGGTGAGGCCGTTTATGATATTTCCAAGAATGGTTACAAGGATGAGGGACTCCAGCCACGTGGAGTGGCGAGTACTGTTTTTTTAAAAAAATATTTTCATGTAAAAGGAAGTTATAAAAGAGCCATTGAAATCGGGATGGGTTTTTCACAGAGTGAGAAGGGATTAACGGGTTCCATTTGAATATGGGTCGGAAACCACTTCCCGGGTGAGTGCAGTTCAAACAATACTCAGCAGCCAGGACACCAACCAAGCCAAAGCAGCCCCGCTTGATTGGCACCCGATCCAGGAACATTCACTCCCTCCACCACCGGCGCACAGTGGCAGTGGTTTTCAGGCATAATGGAAAAGATCAGTGGAGGAACTAAAATGATAACGTTTTTTTGTTTGTAAGTGTGCACATAACGACTTGTTTATTGTTTTATGGGAATGTGTGTACCTAACCATTTGTTTATTATTTGCATTTATGTATGTACATAATCAAATGATTACCATTTGTTTATGTGTGTTTGCATAACTACTACTTTACTGTTAGTGTGTATCATCTACTCTCTGCTGTTTGCTTTCTTTTTTCTCGGACTGTCGGTTTAAAATGTGATTGCTGCTTTAAAAACGACCATGGCTACTGTTTAAAGGAAAGTTCTCTGGAATAGGATGAGGAATATCTACAACCTTGCTACCTTGGAAAGTAGTGTGCCATAAATGAACAGGATGGTTCTGGAAAGGAGCCCTGGACTAACGGGTATTGCCTGCCGACAACATTTGAATGATCTCCTGACCAGGTGACAGGGTTTTGTGTGGTAACAGTGCAGGCAGTTCAGATCCTAGCCTGCAAAGATCGGAGACATAAAACCTCTCTCTCTCCTGTCTTTCTCAGGATTCCAGTAAGGAGCTGGCTGGCTATTTCTCACATTCTTACATCCTGCTTTCTCTCAAACCCCCTTTCAAGAAGATTTCTCAGGCCCGCTCTCCACCTACAGCTCCACTCTCTTTACCCCTGAGACCTGATCTCTCTCTACAGCTCCACTCTCTCTAAACCTGGACCTGCTCTCTCCCTACGGCTCCACTCTCTCAAACCCTCAGACCCGCTCTCTCCCTACAGCTCCACTCTCTCTACACCCCAGACCTGCTCTCTCCCTACGTCTCCCAACCCCCCAGACCCGCGCTCTCCCTACAGCTCCACTGTCTCTACACCCCAGACCTGCTCTCTCCCTACGTCTCCCAACCCCCCAGACCCGCGCTCTCCCTACAGCTCCACTGTCTCAAGACCCCAGACCTGTGCTTTCCCTAACACTCCACACCCTCTACACCCCAGGACCGCTCTCTCCCTAAAGCTCTACTCTCTCTACCTTCCAGACCCGCTCTTTCCCAACAGCATCAACTCTCTAACTCCCAGATCCGCTCTCTCCCTAAAGCTCCACTCTCTCAACCCCTCAGACATGCTCTTTCCCTAAAGCTCCACTCTGTCATCCTCAGCAGACCCGCTCTCTCCCTAAAGCTCGAGTCTCTGTACACCCCAGACCCGCTCTCTCCCTAAAGTTCCCTCAGGCTTCCCCCCACAGATGCGCTCTCTCCCTACAGCTATACTTTCTGTGCACCCCAGACGCGCTCTCCCCCAACAGCTCAACTCCCTCTACTCCCCAGAACCGCTCTCTCCCTGAATCTCCACTCTCTCTCCCTCACCAGACCCGTACTCTCCCTAAGTCACCAATCTCTCTACCCCTCAAGACCCGTTCTCTCCCAAAAGCTCCACTCTCCCTCACTCACCACACCCGCACTCTCCCAGAAGCTACACTTTCTGTACACCCCTGAACCGCTCTCTCCCTACAGCTCCACTCTCTCTAACCACCACCCCCCCTCCCAGACCGGCTCTCTGCCTATAGTTCCACACTCTCTAACCACCCCCCCACCAGACCCGCTCTTTCTCTACAGCTCCACTCTCTCCGCCACCCCAGACCCGCTCTCTCCTAAATACTCTACTCTCTCTACTTTCCAGACCCGTTGGTTCCCTAGAGCAACACTCTCGGTGAACCCCAGACCCCCTCTCTCCCTAAAGCTCCACTCTCTCTATCCCTCAAACACCAAAACATTCAAATTAAACAATCAGACAAATAATCACCATACCCCATTCAAATCAAACAACCTGACCATTCCCTATCCCACCCCATTCAAATCAAACAAACTGATAAATAAACATCCCACTCCTAACAAATCAAACAATCTCTCCCATATCCACCCCTACCCATTCAAATCAATCAAACTGACCCATAACCACCCCAGCCCAATTCAAATCAAATAACTAGACCCTTAACCACCACGCCCCACTCAAATCTAACAAGCTGACCTATAACCACCCCAGCCCATTCAAATCAAATACCTAGACCCTTACCCACCCAATCCCATTCAAATCTATCAACCTGACCGATAACCACCCCACCCCATTCAAATCAAATAACCGGGTCCATAACCAAACCACCCCATTCAATTCAAATAACCGGATCCATAACCAAACCACCCCATTCAAATCAAGCGTCCAAACACAAACTCCCCACCCAATTTAAATCAAACAACCTGACCCATATCAATACCACCCCATTCAAATCAAACAACCTGACACATAACCACCGCACCAATTTCAAATCTAACAATCTGTCCCATAACCACCCCATACCTTTCAAATCACAAACTGTCCCATAACCATCCCATCAGATTCAATTCAAACAATCTGACCCATAACCACCCCAGCAAATTCAAATCAACAAAATTTAACCCATAGCCAGCCCACCACAATCAACTTAAAAAAATGTGACCCATACCCACCCCACGGCATTCACATCAAACAACCTTAAAAATAACCAGCCAAACCATTCACATCAAACAATCTGTCCCATAACCACACCTCCTCACTCAAACCAATCTGACACATGACCACTCATCACATTGAAGACAAATAACCTGTCCCATAACCACCAACCACATTCAAATCAAAAAACCTGACCCATATCCACCACATCGCGCTCAAAGCTAACAACTGACACATAACCACCCCACCCCATTCAAATCAAACAACCTGACACATAACCGCCCCAACCCATTCAAATCAAACAACCTGACCCATAGCCAGCCCACCACAATCAAAGTAAACAAACGGACCCATAACAACCCCACAACATTCAAAGCAAACCGCCTGATTCAAAACCAAAGCACCCCATTCAAATCAGACAACCTGATTAATATCCAAAATACCCCGTTCAAATCAAGCAACCTGATCCATAGCCACTCCACACCATTCAAATCAAACATTCTGCCCCATTGTCACCCCACGACATTCAAAACAAAGAATCTAACCTTTAACCAACCGAATCCATTCAAATGAATCAAGCTGAATTATAGCCACCACACTGCATTCAAATCAAATATTCTGACCCAAAAACACCCCACCCTATTCAAGTCAAACAACCTGACACACCACCACATCATCCCATTAAAATCAATCAACCTGACCCATAACCACCCCACCCCATTCAAATCAATCAACCTGACCCATATCCAACACACCACGATCAATTCAAACAACTTGACCCTTAACAACCCAACACCGTTCAATTCAAACAACCTGACCCTTAACCTCCCCATTAACCAATTCAAACAACCTGACCCTTAACCACCCCATTAACCAATTCAAACAACCTGACACTTAACCACCCCACCACATTAAAATCAAAGAATCTGTCCATAACCACCCCACTCTACTCACATCAATAATCCTGACCCATAACAACCCCACCACATTCAAATCAAAAAACCTGAACCATACCCACACAACCATATTCAAAGCAAACAACCTGACCCACAACTACCCCACCCCATTCAATTATATCAAACTGACGCCTAACAAACCAGCCCATTCAAATCAAATAAATCTAACTCATAACCACACCAGAGCATTCATATTAAACAATCAGACACATAATCTCCCCAACCCATTCAAATCAAACAACCTGACCAATAATTACCCCAATCCTATTAAATCAAACAATCTTCCCCCATAGCCAGCCCATCCATTCAAATCAAACAAACTGACCCATTACCAAACCACCCCATTCAAATCAAATAACTTGACCTTTCACCACCACACCCCATTCAATGAAAACAACCCTACTGAAAACAACCCCACCCCATTCAAACCTAATAAGATGACCGAAAACAACCCCACCCCATTCAAATCTAACAACCTGACCGATAACCACCTCACGCCATTCAAATCAAACAGCAGGATCCATAACCAAACCGCCCCATTCAATCAATCATCCTAACACGTAACCTCCCCACCGAATTGAAATCAAACAACCTTACCCTTAACCACCCCATCCTATTCAAATCAAACAGCCTGACCCTTAACCAACCAACACCATTCAAATGTTACAATCTGAACCTAAACCACCCCACCACATTCAAATCAAACATGCTGCCCCATTACCATCCCACGACATTCAAATTAAACGATCTGACCCTTAACAATCCCAAAACATTCAATTCAAACAACCTGTCCCTTGAACACCCCACCCCATTCAAATCAAACAACCTGACCCATAACCTCCCCACCCCATTCAAATCAAACAACCTGACCCATAACCTCCCCACCCCATTCAAATCAAACAACCTGACCCATAACGACCCCACCACATTCATATCAAACAAGTTGACCAATAAATACCCCACCCCATTCATATCAAACAATCTGACCCATAACAACCCCACCCCTTTCAATTCGAACAAACTGAGCCAAAAGAACTCCACACCATTAAATTAAAACATCCTTACCCAAAACCACTCCATCCCTTTCAAATCAAACAAACTGACCCATAAAGACCCCAACCTATTCAAGACAAACAACGTGGCCCATACCACACCACCCAATTCAAATCAAAAAACCTGACCCACAACGACCCGACCCCATTCAAATATATCAACCTGACGCCTAACAACACCAGCCCAATCAAATCAAATAAATCTAACTCATAACCACACCAAAACATTAAAATTAAACAATAAGACACATAATCACCCCAACCCATTCAAATCAAAGATCTGACCAATAATTACCCCACCCCTATCAAATCAAACAATCTCCCCAACAGCCAGCCCATCCATTCAAATCAAACAAACCGACCCATTACCAAACCACCCCATTCAAATCAAATAATTTGACCCTTCACCACCACACCCCATTCAATGAAAACAACCTGACTGATAACAACCCCACGCTATTCAAATCAAACAACAGGATCCATAACCTAACCACCCCTTTCAAACGAATCATCCTAAAACAAAACCTCCCCACCCAAATTCAAATCAAACAACCTGATCCATAACCACCGCACCACCTTAATATCAAACAACCTGACCAAAAACCATCCGTCCCCACTCAAGTCAAACAACCTGGCCCATATTCAGGTCTGGCAGCATCGGTGGAGAGGAGAAGAGTTGACGTTTCGAGTCCACATGACACTTCAACAGAACTGAGTATAGTTAGGAGAGGGGTGAAATATAAGCTGGTTTAAGGTGGGGAGAGAAGTTGAGAGTGGGGTGGTTGTAGGGACAAGCAAACAGTGATAGGAGCAGCTAATCAAAAGATGTCACAGACAAAATGATCAAGGAGGTGTTGAAGGTGGTGATATTATCTAAGAAAAGTGCTAATTAAGAATGGATGGCAGGACACTCAAGGTACATCTCTAGTGGGGTGTTGTGGAAAGACTGACAAGGTATTAGTTGTAGATTTAAAAATAATGGAAATAGGTGGGAAAAGAAACATCTATTTTAATAAGCACCCCACACCATTCAAATCAAACAACCTGACCCATAACCACTGCACCACATTAATATCAAACAACTTGACCAAAAAACATCCCACCCCATTCAAGTCAAACAACCTGACCCATAACCACCCCATCCCATTCAAATCAAATAACCTGACCCATAACCGCCTTCCTAATACAGTCTGACCGCTTTTCCCCTGAGTCTCATTTAATCTGTCAAATTCAAGTGTCCCCCACTGTTCACTTGACACGATTGGACCTCTGTCCGTTGATCCAATGTCATCCCTGATTCCCCCTGACCCTCTGCCTAACCCCTGACCCTCCGCCTAACCCCTGGCCATCGGCCCAACCCCTGACCATCTGTCTAACCCCTCCCCACCTGACGAACCCTTGACCAACCGCCTAAACACTGACATTCATTCTAAACCCTGACCCTTTGCCTAATGCCGACCCTCTGTCCAACCCTGACCCAGACTGTTCCGTTACCCTCATATAACCTATGACCTCGAAGCTGACCTTGGTTCTCTTGACCCAGTGTGACCACTGCTCCCTCGACCCTGCGTCTCACCTTTAATACCACGACCCTCGGCCTCACCCCTCACCCTCTACTCGGCCTTTCTGCTCCGACCCACACAGTAGCCTTAGACCCTCAGCCTATCTCCACCTCGGTCAATCCTATCACCAACCCAACCTGAGCCACACCCTTTGCTATCCCGACACCTGACAATGTAGAAAGTGTGTGTGGGGAGGGGAATGAGAATTTATATTGAGATGAGGAAGATGAGAGGATTCTCGATTGCAGCCTAAACAGTAGAATTCCCTGGATATGGTCAACCGCCTCGTCCACTATTCCAGATCCTATGGAATCTATGTGAATCTGATTCACTCTATTCCAGCTGGTTCAGCTCCTATAGGATGCACCAGTTTAATGAGGACGGTTAATGTTACAGACATTGAGCCGCCATCTCACAGCAGTGGGGTGAGTTTATCATTGCTCCACCAGCCTGGCAGCTGAAGAATCAACTTATTGGTGATGGATGAACTTAGAGAGATCGGTCAGTTTATTGGGGCTGATTCAGGTTCTGGGCGCTGAGTGAGCTTTTTGTGTCTTAGGTTTTCTGTCACCTTATTAGTGTTTTATTCTCTCTGCATCTGTAAGTGTCTTTACCAGTGAAGGCCACATCTGTCATACACCCCATCACTGCCTTTGAATATTGGGAACTGTGTTCTGAGATTTGGGGATATTATTTTCACATCCAGTTAAACATAAGTTGCGAGGTGTGGAAAATAATAAGGGAGTGTTGACCTTGGTTAAGCTAATCCCTTTGCTCAGGTAATTAGCACCAGTCCCGCTGGATACACTCTCAGTCTGCCCCAACAGGGTTCCCGGTGATATTAATGGGGAAAAACATTCCAAAGTGTCATTTCACACAGTCAGTGTGAACATCAGCACCGGCTCTAACACTGACCACGAGCTACGCAGAGAGGCCCACAATGCACTCGGGTTATTCACTGGATCTGACGATTGAAATGTTCCTCTATGAGCTTCAAGAAATTTACTATCCACTGCTCGCTGCTCTTGCAGTTCCTGGTAAGTCTCTGCACCCAGCATTGTTTCTCTCAGACAGATGTTATTTTAATCATGTTCCTGTCACTGAGTGTCTCCTCTCTTCACTATTACTGTTGTTCCTGGTAAGACGCTGTATTCAGTAATTATTCAAGCGGCTATCATTCGCTGCATTACTCATACAACTCTTTCAGTCTCTGCATTATTTTATCCTCCTGTGCTGCAAATAGGCGTTGCCTGCTACTTGTGTGCTGCCAATATTTTTGCCGCTGATCAGCATCAGCCTGAATGTTGCCTGTGCGGTGCTCTGTATGGAGACTTTCCGCTTCAGTTTTCCATGAGTGACGAATAGTGCTGTGCAAGTTATAATGATCAGTGAACAACTCAACGCCTGTCCTTATGGTGAAGGGAAATTAATTGCTGCAGCAGTTAAAGATGGCTGGGAGTAAGACTCTATTCTGAGGGGCTTTTGGAGCTCATCTACTTAGCCTCAAACAATTTAAAGCGCTTTCCTTTATCGGGTTGCTAGCCAACACAGGGTCAAACGAGGACTTAACTCAAGGGCTGTCAGCACAATCTTATATCTTGAATAGAGCATTTTCCCCTGTTAGGCCCACGGCTGTGATGAGGGCTGCCAACCAGTGGCCTTAGCTGAACACAGAGTGATCCTGGGTGCACAGGTTTGACCTGTGTAAGTGGCGCCTGCTTTCACTGCCTGTCACACCTTCCATCACATTGTTGATGACTGAGATCGATCCCGCTTTTCCATTTCTTGTGTGTTGTTCTGTTCTGCTGTTCTGCTTTACTCAGACACAGACTGTTCTGTCTGGTTCACTGTCACTTTTACATTCGATCGATTTGTGGCTATTTGTTGCAGTAAGTTGAGAGCAAAATATTGCACCACAAAAACTGCATATGTGGTTCTAGGAACAGACAGTTTGTTGAGCTGTTTGAAGAATGTGTTCTGGTATTTTATGTATACGGCTCAGTATTGGGGTATGAATTTCCCCTGGTTTTGTTTTGTGACATTGGATGTTCTGAATTCACGGACATGGGCAGCAATCGAGATTCTTCATTACATTGTAACGCCGGGTGTCACATATTTTCCTTATTCTAGTGCTCAATGCTTTAACGGTCAGGTATATTTCAGTGAGAAGCAGAGGCCGCAGGAGAGTCCGGGCACAGAGCAGTGGGGAGAGTCCCAGAGTACCAGAGATGAAGAGTCGTAGGAAATCCATCATTTTACAGTTTATTATCCCATGAAGTTTCATCCTTTTATGGGCTGTCTTAACGATGTTTTCCATATGGTTGCGATTGGTAGGTTTGGGCTACACGTACGTAAGACCACCACTTTAAATTCGGGAAATAGGCTTCATGCCGCATCTCCTGAGCTGCTGCACAAACACTAGTTTGTATGCAATGATCCAGAATAAGTTCAGAGAGCAGCTGAAATACCCCTTTACTCCGATTGTAAAACTCATTCACTGCTGAGCTGAACTGATTGATTTCACAACCAGAACACGCTCAGTCCTCATGCTCTTCCCGACCCAACTCTCCACATCAGGTCCAGTGAGAGAGGTTAATAAGAAGTCACTAACTGACACAGGGTGAGCCATCCTCAGCCACTGTCAGAGATATACTGTGAACTGGGAAAAGACTCCGGCTACCGTCTAGATTAGATATTGGGCTTTGGGAAAGTGTAGGGTGGGATTATTCTACCTGGAGCCGCTGTTTGAAAAAAAACATATATCAGCATCTCACACAAAGTAACGTGTGACTGCCCCCCACACCAATCAGAAAGTGGCTCCCATCACACCCAGTGCAAAGTCTCCCTCCATAGCAAAACACATAGTGATTCCTGGGGATCCAACACCCAACAACAAGCTGGACCTCCACTTCCGAGCACAATGATTCAAATCAAATTAAGTCCCTCCTGTCAGACTGATCCTGTCCAATAGAAACCTCAGCAGTGATGTTATTCACAGTCAATGTGGTATGAATGTGTATTCAGGCATCAATGTCACTTCACATGGGCTATAAAAGGCTTCCATCCCAATTCTACAATGACTGCCTCAGCCTGGACTCGCATCTTTTGTCAGCGTTTTGTCTCTTTGGATCGTTTGATCAAGGAATGAATTTAAAAAGGGTCAAATCCTCTTGTAAAACCCGTTTTACCGTCTTGGGATTAAAATGATACAACCCTACCCTCTGCTGGCCGCTCCCCGCCACTACAGGCCCTTCTCTTTGCCGGCCTCAGAGAAGTTCAGTTACTGCATGGCAGCATCTGGAAACAGATCGAAGAAGTATGCATTTGGAGCAATATTGTCAGGGATTGAAGTTTGCAGCAAGTTGCACAGTTCAGTCGGGTGGTGCATTCGTCTTTTACCACCTGACCCTGTAGATAAACTCTTTCCTCATTCCCCATTGGAGGTATTGTTTTGAGATGGTATTTGGGGATTATTTCAGAAAGATAGGTGCACATTTTGTTCAGTTATCTGGATATACTCCAGTTCTCAATGGCAGTAGATAAACTTTGCTGTACTCTGTAAACCCTCTGCAATTCATTATCAATGTTTAAACCGACAACTTGGATTTTGATACAGAATTTTATTAAATATTTTTCCAAGATAATTTTCTCGGTTTCTCACACAAAGTCTTTGTCCTAGAAAAAGAAACATTGAAAACACAAGCAATAAATGGGAGAAAATTTATTTTCACAGCTATACAGCCTCCATTCACATTGTGTCCGTGCTGGCATAGATATGAAGAGCCTTGCCACCTATTCCCATTATGCAGTTCGTGGTCTGCACTCCTTTCTGACACAGTGTTACAGGGAGAGGCCAGCTGAGTTGGAATCCTAATGCACTAACTCCACTCTTGCCCCTTATTTAAACCGCCAGCCACAAACACCAAAAAAGCTCCAACAAAATTGTCAAGGAAAGTTTTCTTTCATAAATCTCTGCTGACAATTGTGAAAGTGGTGACGCTTCTCCAACGCACAATAGACACACAGAGGCTAAAAGATATCTCAGTAATTTCGGGAAGCAGTTAACATCAACAGGACACAGGGTATGTAAAGTGATTCTGTTCCAAAGGTGAAATGTGTTGCTGTTTTACATTGCCAATCACACACTTACTCACACACACACACACACACACACACACACACACACACACACGTAGACAGATACACCCACTCACGTGCAGACACAGACATACACACACTTACCCAAATTCATACCCATAGACTCAGTTTCACACACATACAAACAAACACATACAGACACACACACAGTCACACACACGTATGGACACACATATACAGTGACACTGACAGACAGCACAGATGGTTAATATGAATATCAGTCTAGTCAGTGGTTCATTTAGAGGTATAAGACAAACAAAGTTGAAATTCTTTGTGGATATCATTCTGAAATGTGTTGCTGCTTTATGATACCAATCTAGCTCCCATGCACACATAAACATACCCTCTCCCTCCCACACATACACTCTCAAACACAATCACACATATTCTTACACAGCCACATACTCACTCATAGAGATACAGACAGACAGGGAGCAGGGAAGGTTAATGTCAATCTCAATCTGGTCAAAAAGGTAATTTATTAGAAGAATAGCACAAACAGAGTTGAAACTCCCTGTGTTTTTTATTCCGAAATGAGACAATACACATTCAAGAACAACCTCTAGATTGAAAAATACCAACACATTCAACTACACCCGCAACTTTGAAAAACACTAACAAATTCAACAAAATCAACATTGAAAACACCAACAAATTAAACAACAACTTCAACATTGAAAAACAACAACAAATTCGACAACAATCTCAACATTGAAAAATACCGACAAATTCAACAACAACCTCAACATTGAAAAGCAACGAGTTCAACAACGCCAACGTTGAATGATACCAACAAATTAACAAACAACCTCAGCATTGAAAAACACCAACAAATTGAACAACGTAATGAACCTTGAAAAACACCATCAAATTCAACAAAAACCTGAAGATTGAAAATGCTCAACAAATTCAAAAACAACCTCAGCATTGATTAACAACAACAAGATCAACAACAACCTCAACTTTGAAAATAACCAACAAATTCAACAACCTCAACTTTCAATGTCAACAATAACAAATGTCAATGTCAACATTGAAAACAAAAACTTTTTCAACAAGAACCTCAACATTGAAAAAAAATCAACAACAAACTCAACGTGGAATCACCACAACAAATTCAACAACAACCTGAAAATTGAAAAACACCCGCAAATTCAAGAACAACATCAGCATTGAAAACACCAACAAATTCAACATAAAACCTTACATTGAAAAGACCAACAAATTCAACATAAAACCTTACATTGAAAACACCAACAACATTAACGTTGAAAAACACCAACAAATTCAACAACAATCTCAAAATTGAAAATCCTCAACAAATTGAACAACCTCCACATTGATTGACAACAACAAGTTCAGCAATAACCACAACTTTGAAAAAAAGCAACAAATTCAACAAGCTCAACATTGAAAACGCCAGCCAACTCAATAGAAACATCAACTTTCAAAATCACCAACAATTTAAACAAACTCAAAATTGAAAAGACTAAATTATTCAACAAGAACCTCAACATTGAAAAAGGCAACAATATCAACCACAAACTCAGCGTGGAATGACCCCAAAAAATTCAACAAGAACCGCAAATTTGAAAAACAGCAACAAATAAAACAACAACCTCGACATTAAAAAACACCAACAAATTTAACAGCAATCTCAACTTTGATAAACCCCAACAAATTCAACAAACTCAACATTGAAAAACACCAAAAACTTCCACAAAAACCTCAACATTGAAAGTCACCAGCAAATTCAACTACAACTTCAGCTTTGAAAAACACGAACAAACTCAACAATAACTTCAACATTCAAAAACACCAACAAGCTCAACGACCTCAACAGGTAAAAACACCAACAAATGCAACAACAAACTGACGTTTGAAAAACTCCAACAAATTCAACAACAACCTCAAGATTCAAAAGCACCAACAAATTCAACAACTGCTGCAAATTTTAAAACACCAAATAATTTAAAAACCTCAACATTGAAATCACCAACAAATTCAACAACAATAGCAACGTCGAAAACACCATCAAATTCAACAACAACCTTAAATTTTAATAAAGCCAACAGATTCAAAAACATCCTCAAAATTGAACAACACTGACGAATTCAACAACAACCTCAACATTGAAGAACACCATCAAACTCAACAACATATTTAAATTGGAATAACAATTCAACAACATCCTCACAATTGAACAACGCCGACAAATTCAAGAATATCCAGCACTTTGAAAAACACCAACAAAGTCAACAACCTGAAAATTGACAAAGACGAACAAATTCAAAAACAACATGAGCTTTGGAAAATACCAGCAAATTCAACAATTTCAAGATAAAAAACAAACAAATTTCAACAACAATCTCAACATTGACTAACACCATCTAATTGAACAACAACCACTACATCGAATAACCCCAACAAATCCAACAACAATCTCAACATTGAATAACAGAAACAAATTCAACAACAATCTCAACATTGAATGACACCAAGACATTCAACAAAAACCGCAACTTTGAAAACACCAATTAATTCAACTTCAACATTGAAACCACCAACAAATTCAACAACAACCTCAACATTGAAAAACAGCAAAAAATTCAACAACATCAACATTGAACACGCCCAAAAATTTCAACAACAACCTCAACACTGAAAATCAATAACAAATTGAAGAACAGTCTAATCATTGAAAAACACCGACAAATTCAACAACAACAGCAATATTGAAAATCACCATCCATTTCATCAACCACCACAACTTTGAAAACCACCTACAAATTCAACAACCTGAAAATTGAAAAAGACGAACAGATTCAACACCAACCTGACCTTTGAAAAATAGCAACAAATTCAACAAATTCAACATAAAACAGCAATTTATACAACAACCTCAAGATTGAAAACCACCATCTAAATCAACAACAACCTCAACAATCAATCACACCATCTAATTCAACAGCAACCTCAACTATGAAAATCATCAAATTCAACAACAACATAAATATGGAATAACATCAACAAATTCCACATCGACATCAACGATGAAAAACACTGACGAATTCAACAACAATCTAAACATTGAAAAATACCATCTAAATCAACAACAACCTCAAAATTGAAGTGCACGATCAAATTCAACAACAACCTCAAGATTGAAAAAACACCAACAAATTCAACAACATCAACACTGACAAACACCGGCAAATTCAACAACAACATCAACATTGGAAACACCAACAAACTCATAAAAAATATCAAAGTTGCAAAGCACCAAATAATTATTTTTAAAACTCACCATTGCAAACAGCAATAAATTCAACAACTGGATAACATTGACAAACACAAACAAATTCAACAACAACTTCAAAATAAGAAGAACTAACAAATTGAATGACGACCTCGACATTGAAAAAAACAGCAACATTTTCAATATCGTCAATATTGATTGTCGCATACAAATTCAACAGCAACCTTAATATTGAATGACACTGACAAGCACAATATTCAAAAGCACCAACAGACTCAAAACGTCGGCAATGACGATCACCAACAAATTCAGTAACAACGTCAGCTTTGAAAACACCAACAATTTCAACAATGAATAGCACCATTAAAATCACAGCAATCTCAACATTGAATAACACCAACAAATTCAACAATATCATCAACATTGGCAAACACCGACAAATTCAACAACAACCCCAACATTCATAACACCAACAAATTCAAAAACAACCTCAACATTCATAACACCGACAAATTCAACAACAACCTCAACATTCATAACAACGACAAATTCAACAACAACCTCAACATTCATAACAACGACAAATTCAACAACAACCTCAACATTCATAACACTGACAAATTCAACAACAACCTCAACATTCATAACACCAACAAATTCCACAACAACCTCTACATTGAAAACACCAACAATTTCAAGAACAGGCTCAACGCGGAAAAAAACATCAAATTCATCATCAACCACAAAACTTTAAAAACACAAACATTTTCAATAGCAACCTTAACATTGAAAAACACCAACAAATTCAACATTGAAAAACACAAATAAATACAACATTGAAAAACACCATCAAATTCAACAAAAACCTCAACATTGATAACACCAAGAAATTCAACAACAACCTCAACGTTGAAAAATACCAAGAAATTCAACAACAACCTCAACATTGAATAACCGCAAGAAATTCGTCAACAATCTCAAAATTGAAAAGACCAACAAATTCAACTTGAAAAATACCTGCAAATTGAAGAACAACGTCAAAATTGATAAATATCTTCAAAGTCAACAACAAACTCAACATTGAAAACACCAACAAATTCAAGAACAACCTCAGCTTTGAAAAATACCAACAAATTCACCAATAATCTCGAGATTGAAAAACACAAACATATTCAACAATAACCTCAGCTTTGAAAATCACCAACAACTATAGCAAACTCAACATTGAATAACAACAACAAATTCAACAACAAAATCAACATTGAAAATCGCCAGCAAATTCAAAACAACCTCATCACTGAAAAAAGTGAAACAAATTCAACAACAACCTCAACTTTGAAAAATACCAACAAATTCAACAAACTCAATATTGAAAACCACCAACAAATTCAACAAACTCAATATTGAAAAACACCAACAAATTCAATCAAACTAAACATTTAAAAACATCAACAAACTCAACAACAACCTCAACCTTGAAATAAACAAACAAATTCAAAAACAACCTTAACACTGAAAAACACGAACACATTCAACAATATCTTCAACATTGAAAAACACTAACAAATTCAAGAACAATCTCAAGATTGAAAAACACCAACAAATTAAACAAAATCAACATTGCAAATCACAACGATGTTCAATACCATCATCAAGATTGAAAATCACCAACAAATTTACCAACAACTTTAAGTTTGAAACACACCAGCAAAGTCAAAAAGATTGAAAACCACCAACAATTTCAACAAGAGCCTCAATATTGCAAAACTCCAAATAATGAATTAACAAGCACAACATTGCAAAACATCAATTAATTGAATAAGAAGATTAGCATTGAAAAACACAAAGAAATTCAATACTGCAACATTGAACATCACCAAGAAATTCAACAACAATTTCAACATTGTAATAGAGCACACATTCAGCATCAACCTCAACTTTGTAAAAACACTGACAAAGTCATCAATAACTTTAACATTGAAAATCAGCAACAATCTCAACATTGAAACTCATCAACAACTTAAAAAATGTCAACATTGAATAACCCCAACAAATTCAACGACAACCTCAGCTTTGATCAAAAACAACAAATTGAACCATTACTTCAACATTAATAAGCACCAACAAATTATATAACGTCAACATTGGAAACATCGACTAATTCAACAACAAGCTCAACATTGAAAAAGAGCAACAAGTTCAACAAGAAACAAATTCAACAACGTCAAAATTGATCATCACCAACATATTCAACAACAACCTGAGTATTGAAGAACACTGACAAATTCTACAACTACTTCTACAATGAAAAACACCAAGATATTCAACAGCAGCAACAACATTGAAAAAAATTCAGCAAATATAACAACAAATTCCACTTTGAAAAATAGCAGCAATGTTAAAATAATTGGAAAACACGAACAAATTCATAAACAGTTTCACAATTGAGAACCATCAACAAATTCAACAATTGTTTGTTAAACGTTGAGGTTGTGTTTGAAAATGTTTGCAATTTTAGGTGATGACGTTTTTGTTGAACTTGGTGTTTTTCCGCGCTGTTGTTGAATTTCTGGATGTTGTTCAATGTTAACGTAAATTTGTATGTTTTTTTGAATGGCGAGGTTGCTCTTGAACATGTTAATGTTTTTCATTGTTAAGCTTGTTGAATTTGTTGATGTTTTTCATTGATGTAGTTGTTGTTGAATTTTGTGGTATTTATCAATGCTGAGGTTGTTCATCGGTGTGTTGTTCATTTTCTATGGCAATGTGGTTTCTGAATTTACTGGTGTTTTTCAACCTTGTTGAATTTGCTGGTGCAATTCAATGTTGAAGTTGTTGGTGAGTTTGTTGATGTTTTACAATTTTGTGATTGTTATTGAACTTGTTGGTGTTTCTCAATTTTGAGGTCGTTGTTCGATTTGTTGGTGTTTCTAAATTTTGAGGTTGTGGTTGAATTTGTTGGTATTTTTTCAAAGTTCACGTTCTTGTTGAGTTTCTTGGTGTTTTCAATGTTGCTGTTGTTGAATTTCTGGGTGTTTTTCAATGTTTATGTTGCTGAATTTGTTGGTGATTTACAATGTAGAAGTTTTTTTGTTGAATGTATATCTCTTTGTCAATGTTGAGGTTGTTCTTGAATTTGCTGGTGTGTCTTAATGTTGAAGTTGTTGTTGAATTTCATTCGATTTTTCAAAGTTAAACCACTTATTGTATTTGTTGGTGCTTTGCAATGCTAACTTTATTGTTGAATTTTTTCGTGTTTATCAAAGTTGAGTTTGTTAATTAATTAGTTGGTGTTTTGATATGAACCGACACAACAGGCGTGGTTCTTGGGACAGTGACTGTGCTGATCTTTTTAAAGAACCTTTTCAGGTATTCCATGCTCACAGGAATATATCAACTGGTGAACGAAACGCTGGTTATGTTCTGTAATACTAGATTTTTATTACTCTACGGTCTGGGTAACAATCGAGCTTGTCCATTACATTCTAAACATGTTAGCCCCATTTATCCTGATTCTGCTGCTCAATGTTCTCACCGTCAGACACATTTTAGTGAGCAGCAGAGCCCGCAGGAGACTCCGGGATCACAGAAGTGGGGGGAGTTCCAGAGAGACAGAGATCGAGAGCCGATAGAAATCCATCATTTTACTGTTTGTTATCTCGGCAAATTTCCTCCTGTAGTGAGCACGATCATGGTGTGTTGTGTATGAGTCCGGATGTATAATTTGCACTATGAATCTGTATGTCCTTCTGAGCATGAATTGGGCTCCTGAATTGCTCCGCACATTCTTGCATTTATGCCCCGACTAAATTCCGGCAGCAGTTGAAGGATGCGCTGACATGTCCCTTTGGCCCTATTGCAACATTCATTCAAAAAGGAGAGAGGAGCTGAGTCAGGGCGTTTCCAACATTATCTCGTTTTAAATCCCATTCCCAATGAATGAGTGGGGTGCGGGGGATATGGGGGTGGGGAGGGGTGGTTGATTTTCGACCGAGTGCTGGGAGTAGTTAAATCTCTCCCTCAATGGCATTGGACAGTGTGGGAGGGATCTGTTCCCCATGGTCTCCGGCTTCTGTTGTGGATCATGACCAGCACAGGTCCCGGGGAGGGGGCTGGATGGACATGTTCCCCATGGTGACCGGCTTGTGTAGTGCAGCCTGTTCAGCACAGAGCCCGGGGAGAGATTTAGTGGGATATGTTGCTATTTGGCACAGAAATTCGGGCTGCGCCTATTCACTTTGCTGGTCGCACAACGGGCAGGGGGCGGAAAATGGTCCTGATGGTGATGGCATCATGGGAGGGGCTGCTCCTAAAAGTGACAACGGGCAGGTGGCGAGACCTGCTCCCCATGGTGACGGCATCATGGAAGTGGCGGGTCCTAAACGTCACAAAGTGCAACGGGCGGGACCTGGTCCCCAAGGTGACGGCATCATGGGAGGGGCGGCTTCTAAATGTCACAACGGGCAGGGGGCGGGACCTGCTCCCCAAGGTGACGGAACCATGGGAGGGGCGGATCCTAAACGAAACAAAGGGCTAGGGGAGGGAACTGATCCCCATGGTGACGGCATCATGGGAGTGGCAGCTTTAAACGTCACAACGGGCAGGGCGCCGTACTGGCCCCCGTGATGACCACATAATGGGAGGGGCGAGTGCTGTGATGGCAACATGGGAAGGAGACAGGACATTTTGCCCATGACGAACGCCCTACGTTAGGTCCGGATCCTGTGATGGCACAATGGACAGGGTGGCTGGACCTGGTCCCCATGACAATGGCTTAATTGGAGGGGCGTGTCGTTTGGCTGGACAATGGAAAGGGGGAAGGACATAGTCCCTATGATGACGGCATAATGCAGAGGCGTGGGCCTTGTGATGGCGCAATGGACAGGGGTTGGGGCCGGGTCCCCATGATGACGGCCTAATAGAGTGGGGCGGAACTGGAAGCGGCCCATTGGACGGGACAGTGACCTTGCCCCTTTGATGAAGGCACAATGGAAAGGGGCGTGGCCTGCTTCCCTTGGCCAGTGTAAGCTGGACTGGATTGGAGCAGGGCTCCCGCCGGCCACGCCCATGACACTCAACCATTGGAGCAAGCAGAAAAGGTGTGGGGGCAAATTGTCACCGCCCCAACATTCCCACCGTCGCTCTCCTGAATAACCAATGGACCAGCAGCAACAGATATAGAAAAGGTATTGTGAAAATCCATGCTGAATATTTCTCCTGCATTGCCTTCCGTTATGCCCTTCAGTTACCCTTTGATGTTTTAACAATCCTCAGGAGAAGCAATAAAGAAGAATCTGGTTGAACAAAGCCAAATGCTAGCCAGTAAAAGCACTAGATGATCCCTGGGGTACCTCCGCGAGTTACACCGTGAATATTTCACCAACATCACACAGCAAACAAGCCCCTGTTAGAAACCACAGGATCAGAAATGATAAGCATTGGCAGAGGCCGATATTGAGAGGCCCCCGACACATACAGACACATATACACGCTCATAGAGGACACACACACACGCAGACACATGCACATGCACACACTCACAGGTACAGGCACACAGACACAGACACACGCACAGACTCAGAGGCACAAACTCAGACGTGCACACGGACACGCACACACAGACACACACAGATACGCTCACTCACACACAGACACACAGCCACACACACACAGACACAAACACACACACACACACACACAGACGCACACACAAACAGACAGGCGCACACACAAAAAGACACAAATAATTCACACGCAGACACAGACACACAGGTTGCACAGACACACACTCACACACCTCTGGTAGTTGCAGGATTTATATTAATTTCAGGGTCTGCATTATTTTCAGTATTTGTATTGGTTTCAGGATCTGTTATATTTTCAGGTTCTCTATTACTATAAGGATCTGTATCAGTTTGAGGGTCCACGTTTAGCTTCAATATCAGTTTTGGTGTCTGTATTAATTTTAAATTCTGTATTACTTTCAGGATCTGTATTAATTTAAACATCTGTATTAGTTTCAGGAAACGTATTAATTTAAAGATCTGAATTAATTTAAAGATCGTATTAAATTAACGATCTGTATTGGTTTAAGGATCTGTATTATTTTCAGGATCTGTATTAATTTCAGGGTCTGTATTGGTTTAAGGATCTGTATTAGTTTCAGGATCTGTATTAGTTTCAGGATCTGTATTGGTTTAAGGATCTGTATTATTTTTCAGGATCTCTATTAGTTTCAGGATCTCTATTATTTTCATGCTGGACATTGCAGATATTTTTGAACCAACAATTCTTCATTCCTTTTCTGCTTCTTTGTCAATCACTTTAAAACTCTGTCAGCCCATGACTGGCCCATATTCCAGGATCACTACTTCCTTGTTATTTACCCTATCAAAACCCATCGTGAGTTTAAATAACTTTATTAAACCTCCCCTTTGCCTGATCTGCTCGAAGGAAAACAAACCCAGCTTCTCCAGTCTCTCCACGCAATTCAAATCCTTCATCCCTGTTCCAATTCCAGTAAAATTCATCTGTGCCCTCTATAACATCCTTCCTCAAATGGGCTCCACAGAATTAGGCATTATACTCATCAAGCCTCACCAAGGTTTCGTGATTTATGCATCCTTTGTCTGAATTTCTTATTTTTGTAAACTCTGATTCTCTTTATCAATAAACACGAATTGTTCTTTTAATGCACTAAAAAGCTTGTTCTACCGTATTTAATGATTTGCTTATATCTGCCTAACTTATTGTTGAACAACTCCAAAATTTTTCTACGTTACATTCCTCTATTTACAATATTCCGTCCCTCTAAAACCACCGTACATCTCAACTGGACCAGGGTAAACTTTACAACTTTAATTTGGTGCAAGAATAATTGGATTGAAAGGGTTATCTGAAACTGTTTGTTCTGTGGTTGGAATTAATATCAGTCTCTATGTACCCTAATTATCTAATTGGAGAGCTTCCCACTCATGGTTATAAGGGAGTGCCTTCAAGGCGTTACCTCATATTGTCAGCTGGAGCATCGGCCATGTCACTAACAGGGAACTACAGTTTCAAGAGCAGGAAAGGCGATCTCAGATCTGAGAGCAATGCATTGGAAAGTTACAACAATGGATCAGAACCTGAGAACAACATATTGGAATGTTAACCACTAAGCAGGAGTTTATCGGAAGCACTTTATGAGCTTTCCACATGTTATAATTGGATGCCATTAAATTACCGGATCTATTGGGCAATCCAGCTTATTCTGCCATTTTGCTATCCAATACTCCGTATTATTTGCGTCCCTTGTAAGTCTGATTGTGTCCGACGATCAATTCTATAACCTATGTTTAAATGCCTTTATCTTCTCCACCAAAATTAGAGTTGTTTCGTGGTTTCAAATTTGTCTAAACTAGTTCAAGTGAGCAGGGGCGACAGTTTAATTATTAACATCTTGTACAGAAATGTCAGTATCATATGTATTCCTTTTTAACATCTGATTTCTTCCACCTTATCACAGACATATCAGTTTGTTATCGCATGTACAGTAATTTCAATACTTCACTGGATGCAACAATATCATGGATCAATTCAGCACGTTCAGTCAAGCTGATTTTTTATTTTTCTCTTTACGCTTAATGCATATTTCCACTATTTTCTCTGTTTCTTACAGTGAACGTAGTGACAATTGTGATCTTAACTCAGAGAAATTGTGGTCTCTCCAACTGTGTCACTCGCTACCTGGTGTCCATGACAGCAGCGGATCTACTGGTCATTATTGTGGACCTGATATTGAGACACATTCCAATTGTTTATTGGGAATATTTTAATTTCCTGTGGAACATGCGAGTGTGTAATATCCATGCCGTCCTGCTTTATGCAGCTGCTAACTGTTCGGTCTGGTTCACCATCACTTTCACATTTGATCGGTTTGTGGCCATTTGTTGCCAGAAGCTAAAAAGTAAATATTGCACCCAGAAAACGGCGGCTGTGGTTCTAGGATCAGTGACTGTGCTGAGCTTCTTAAAGAATATTTTCTGGTATTTTTTGCTGTCAGGTTTGTATGCGCTGAGGAACAGACCCTGGTTTTGCTTTGTAACATTCGACGTTGAAGATAATCCGGTCTGCAAAATCATCGAGGTCCTCCATCACATCCTTACTCCCTGTGTCCCATTCATCCTGATTCTGCTGCTCAATGTGCTCACCGTCAGACACATTTTAATGAGCAGCAGAGCCCGCAGGAGACTCCGGGCTCACAGCAGTGGGGAGAGGCCCAGAGACCAAGAGATGGAGAGTTGGAGGAAATCAATCATTTTACTGTTTGTTATCTCGGCCAACTTCATTCTGTTGTGGGCGATCTTAATGATGTATTATATATGTAGGCGAACGTTTTATTTGGGGGCTTATTCTGTATGGATGGGTAACTATGTGCGGGAATTGGGCTTCATGCTGCAGCTCCTGAGCTGCTGCACAAACACTCGGATTTACGCCATGACCAAGACTAAGTTCAGGGAGCAGTTGAAAAGTGTGCTGAAATATCCCTTTTCTCCAATTCTTCAACGCTTTCGAAGATTTGAAGAAATTAATCAGTGAGGGTTTCTACTTTTCTTCCATTTGATATCACTCTTCCAGCGGGACGGTGAGCTGCCTCTGTTGAGACAGAGTGGGGACGAGCGCTGTCCCCATTGTAAAATGTGGGGGCCAGGTCGTGTCCCTGTCATGGCAGAGCGGGCTGCCGCCTATCACCCTGGTGACAGAGGGGTTTGTGGATCCTGTGACCATGGTTACAGAGCGGGGAGGGCACTGCCGCCATGGGGACAATGAGGCTCGTGGCTTCGCAGTGGAAACTAAGAGGGAATGGAGCCTGGGGCTGTGTTGTCAGTGATGGGCAGGGCCTGTCGCTCTGGTTGGCAGAGCGAGGCATTACCTCTGGCTCTGTTGGCAGAGGGGGGAGCGGGGTCTCTGAATCTGCTAACAGAGTGGGGAGGGGGCTCTCTCTTTGGGGACAGAGCTCAGCTAGCACCTGTCATCTTGGACATGGCCTAATTCCAATCCTGGCGTCCGCTGCCTCCCTCTTGGGCCCTCACAAATTGGAGCCTGGATGGAATGGGGGTGGGGGACTGGGGATAATGCCACCGTTGGCCTGCAGAGAAATAAGAAAAGGAAAGGGGGAAGTCACACCAGATAGACTGCGCATACTTGCTTCTACTGAAATTTACTGGAGCAGAGTGAGACATTGCAGGAAGATGGTAGAATGGGGTGTTTGAACAGCTGCATCTCTGGGTGTTTATCATAAAAATAAATGTACAATAAATTCTGTCCCACATATTGTTTGTGCTTTCAATATATTTTCTACAGCCAAATAATCAGCGTGAAGAATTGAGAAAACGATCTTGGAAACAAATAGAAACTTTTAGCAAGATGCAATGTGTCAGGTTAAACATTGACAATATATTGCAGAGGAATTACAGAGCACAGCAAAGTTTATCAACTCCAATTCTGAATGGGATTAGTGCCTATTAACTGTACCGAATTTGCACATTGCAGTCTGGAATATTCACAAACTGCCATCTCCATCCAATATCTCCAATGGAGAATGAGGAGAGAGTGCATGGAAAGGGTCAGTTGGCAGAAGAGCGAATGCCCCACCCGAGTGAACTGTGTATCATGCTGCAAAATTCAATCCCTTACTGTATTGTTCAATATTCACACTTCATCAATGTTTTTCCAGATGCAGACATGCAGTAACTGAAATTCTCAGAGTCTGGCAAAGAGCAGTAGTGGCGGTGAGCTGGCAGCAGAGGTTGGGCATGCAGCCCTTTAATCGCAGGCGAAGTCTGTTGCTGGCTTGTCAGAGGGGGCGGGGCCTGTTACCTAATTGTTAGAGCGGGTGCGGAGCCTGTTGCTGGATTGTGAGAGCTGGGGCGGGGTCTGTTGCTCCATGGTCAGAGCGGGGGCGGGGCCTGTTGCTCAATTCTCAGAGCGGGGGCGGGGGCGGGGATTGTTTCTGCTTTCTCATAATGGGGGCGGGGTCTGTAGCCTCATCTTTAGAGCGGGGGCATAGCCTGTTCTACCTTTGTCAGGGCGGTGTCGGGCATAGTGCCATTGTGATGTCACTGTTGGGTGCGGCCTGTTGTTGCATTGAGAGAGTGGGTGTGGATATGTGTTGAGTGCTCACCTTTTGAAGCAGAGTGTAACAGCCCCTCTCGGCCACGTGGTCATAAGTTGCCCCTCCAACTATGGTATCCATAGTAACCAGGAAAGGAGTCCAACCAGAACACGATCAGGCAGGGGTTGATGTCACAGGGACATGGGAGGACTGTTGATAACCCAGCTATTCGCGGGTAGGGGGAGGTGCACCAGCTTCACTGGGTGAGAGGATGTCCATGAACCCGAGTGAGAAGGCCGATATACATGCTGCTTTATGGTTGGGGGTGTATACCCAGTTCACCGGGGCCAGGAGGTAGACTGAAGAGGTACACGCATCATTAGATGAAAACCAGATAGGCGGGGGCAGGAGGTGTTCTCTGGGAGAGCGCGAAGATGGGGGGTGGTTTGGATATTGCAGCTGAATCTTGGAAAGGGAGAGATATACCAGCTGTAGGAATGGAGCAGTGTGATATACAAGGTATATACTCGGTCCGGTTGGGGATTAGGCCAGGAACACGGTAGCAGCAGGGAGGAGCGATTCATTTTGGAGGCAGTGCAAGGGATTTGATATAGCAGGTATAGAGGGGCATGGATAAATGTACCAGCTACACCAGGGGAGGGGTTGTTATGCGATGTGCACTGGGGAAGATGTTGATATACCTCGGGGACAGAGGGAGGTTTACGTTACAGGGCAAAGATCGGTGGAATATGCAAGTTGCCCCGGGGCAGGGTTTGTATGAGATTAATGGGGGAACGAGGAGATATATGGACCTGTGCTGAAGCTATGTATTTGCTACAGAGACTGCAATAGTTTCAGGATGTGTTTCGTGCTCAGGGTTCGTGTTTTAGTTTTTTCAACCTGTACTGGGTAGAGATTCAGTTTTACATTCGGGGTCTGATTTAGGTACATGATTGGTATTGAGATCAGGGTGTGTTATGGTCCCTGCCAAGGTTTCCCCTGGATAAGCGTGATCCCAGTGTGAAGCCCAGCTTGATCGATCGTAATTTAATTGTTTGTTTAGATATGTGGAGAGTAGCTACTAAACGGAGTGACAGGAGCCAGCAGAGGATCATTTAAAACATGAATGAAACATTTATTCAACAAGAAAGTATCAACTATATTACACTACTCACTCACCAACAAATATACCATTAAGATAACTATAGATTTACAGGAAAACACAAGTTGCAAAAGCCATCGTATGCTTTATTGTCCACAGTAAGTACTCAGTCGATGTAAACCTAAGGCACCCTGTGGTCAGACAGAGCACACTCTGACCACATGTGAGAGATGATTTCTCAACCAGATGCTTTGGTTCTCTCTTCAACTCCCTCCAGACAGTTGTTACACCGTGAGCCAACCAGTCTCACTGAATTGTGTCCTTTTGACAAAGGGTTTCCGAGCTTCACTCTCCATACTTCGCCTTGGAATCTTCTCCCAAATTGGCGTTTTCACTCAGACACCATCCACAAGAGTTCAGCTCCATGGTTTAGAGCAATACTTTCGATGTTCCTCTTTCCTTGGTCACCACATGCATTCAAGGTGTCGTCCAAGCACTCTCTCTCTCACAAGCTCAACTTTAACAGTACACCACTGCTTCACATGCTCATAGCAAAGATTTACAGACCCTGAGTTGTCTCTTTGAAACTTGTTGCTTTTTGCAAATTTATCTCACTTTTAATATAAAACTTGGAGCCTTCCTCTCAGCCCCACACTCTTAACTGCGATTAACAGGACCTTTTCCCTGGTTCTACAAGTTCCTTTGGCTACAACTTCTCCTTTGGCGTTTTAGTCATTTACTCTCCCGGCGTTTGGGGATTTTACTTTTGCTTGGTACATTTTTGTTCTTCTGGAGAATCTGCAGCTCCCTCTCCCGCTGCTCAGTCTCTCTGGGGTCCTGGCTTCAAGTGAACTTAAAACTGCTGTTTCTTTATTTCTGTCTGTATGTCTGTGGGAGTAACCTGCCTAGCTCCCTCCTTGTTGCTATGCAACAGCATTGTTTGTCTAATCTTCTGTCTTTACCTTTACCATAGAGCAGACATAAACTCGAGGTTTGAAATGCACTTTTAAAGTGTAACTAAAGCCTCTATCTGACCTCTCTTAAAAGACACAGGTACTGAAATACATATCAAAATTAAACTTTAATGCTAAAACTCATCCTAACTTCCACAAATTCAAATATAACATACTCAAACTATCTATATTTCCAAACATGGAGTATATTATTTTAAATCTGTGTTGGTTTGAGTGCCTGTGCTAGTTTAAGTAGCCGTATTAGCTTCATGGCCTGTAAGTGATTCAGTGGCTCTACAAGTTTCTGGATCTGTATTAATTGCATGGTCCATATCAGGTTCCTTGTCTGTATTATTTCAGCAACACACATCTGCCATCGACTCTCTAGGTTTCATTGTCTACATTAGTCATAGAATCTGTGTTAGTTTCAAGGCCTGTATTAACATCTTGGGACCTATTAGTTACTTGGGCTGGAGGAAGCTAAGGGCCTCAGTGATTAAAGGTTCCTTAATAATTTCAGTGCCTGAAATTTGCAGAGTCCAAACGACTACAGCACAGGAGAAGCCGGAAATTCATCCGGGAATCGAATGAAACTCAACCTTGCTCTGAACGAGAAAGTGGAGCTTAAGTTCAAGAACCAGAAGACAACAGTGTAGCAACAGATAACCTGGCAAAGCCTGAGAGTCCTGAGCACTATCCAAGGGATGATGGTGACAGAGCTGGAGAAGTCCCCTTCTCCTTCATAGTCACATCGGTCACGATTGAGAATATCCACTGGAAGAATTGTGAAAGGAAAAGCACAGACACACAGAGATGAGTAAAACACAACCGGGAAATCGAAGCAGTGAGAAGGAATAGATAAGACCTTGTGCATTTGAGTTGCATAGAGTATGTTTACTTAAAATAAACAATATCATCCTGAGAATAGCTGATTGTGGTTGTGGACTCTCAGCATTAGATACTATACGGTGCTCTACCAGATACGACGTCACCTGACCTGAGGGGGTGCTGAAGGTCAGAAAACACATGTTGGATACTGTCTGGATAGAATTCAAACACTGTAGATAGGTACTCATGTTAGGTAGGAGGCAAGGTTTCTGCCTGGCTGAAAAAAATAGGGACATACGATGAATGTACCTGTTACCAGAGATGTCTCTTTAATGTAAACCTATATGTTGTTGAGATTGGAATCTGGAAACTGTTCTTGTACGTGATCAATATGTGCAAATATGTTGAACATTTGTAATTTAGTAGAGTGCGATCGCAAGCTGCTTTGAGGTGGTTCTCTCCTTGCAATTGCTCGAATAAACGATGGTGACCTGTGCCTGAGCCCCCTGTGGTCCGTTTGTCAAAGTAAACACAACAGTTTGGCGTAGTCGGCAGGATACTCAGATCCGTTCCTCGGGGCGGCACTGCACAGTGGGCGAGTCTATTTAATTTACCACTTGTAGTTAGTGCAGTAAGCCTACCCGAAAACAGTCTGGTAAAGTTTCAAAATAATCGGGATGACGACTCAGGACAGGAGATGGGAGGCGCAGATAGGAGGCAGATCCGCGCAGCCGAGTTAGGGCTTGACATACAACCTTAGTGTATGCCGCGCACCACAGACCCCAGTTGAGAGGAGGTAGAGCCGCGCAGGCCAGACGCTTGTTAAACAATTAGACCGCTTATACCTCAAATAGCTAAATTATTAGGACCGCGGGAACCTCCTGCACCAAGACAGACGGGGATATAAGAACAGAAGGCCCTCAGCAAAACAGAATAGTGCTCTGGAACTCGACTGGGGAACCTCAGACTCCATTACGAGGTACATAGTGGAAAAAAATTCAAGGTTAATCACAGAAATTCAGAAAGTGGGGTGGAATCCACAGGGAACCATCGGAGAACAAAAGCAGTGGTGCGTAGAATTAAAAGGATAACGCAAAGAAAGGGGCGATGGTTATTCTTACCTTGTTTAATTGATCTAAATTACAAGAGCTGCTTGCACTCAAGAGAGAAAGAGATAAAAGGGTGTATCGCTAGGCAGTGAATAAGCACTGACAGGCAGGAGCAGGGGAAATGTGAGCTTTCGTCAGTTTGGTTGTCCCTAAAGGTGGAGCCTTCAAGTTCCCTTTATTTCACCCACTGCTATTTGAAATTTTGTTCAGAATATAAGAGCATAAGTCAAGTTAAGAATACATGAATATAAATACATACCTCTAAACATATGTTATGTTGTGTGCAAGAAGCATTTGTATTTGAGTTTGAATGTGATTTCTTCCGTAAATTGTTATTTGTGTGTGTAGTTCAGCACTTTAGCGTTGAAATCCCATGTTAGATTAAAGGAATGGTATACTGAAACATTGCAAAGTTTTGTGTCTGAGGTTTGAAATGAGATTTCTGGCAAAGAAATATCTCAATTTGAAGGTCACCTAAATCTAAACAGGGTTAGATAAACCAACATTTGTACCAGCCCCTTGCAGACAAGTATCACCAGCTTCCCAGCTGATTGGGATTGAAACATACGAGTTGGTGTTCTAAAATTATTAGGTGAAAAAAAGATTACCTGAAATTCAAAATGATTCTAGGGAAACCAAAAGGCATAAACACACGGTCTAAGTGGTTCCAATGGGCAAAAAGGAGTTTCTTTAGAAGATATGAATTAAATATTAAAGGAAATTTGCATTTCAACAGCACTGTAATTTGAATTTGGGGTAATATTGAGATGTAAAGTGCAGTCTAATTTAAGAGGTTACTATGAATACTGAGGATGCTTACCATAGATTAAGAAGGTGTCGATAAACATATGGGAATTCCAATCAGGATATAAATCATTACACATGCAAAAGTGGTTGTTTTAATTTTGATAGTTTAAATTACGTTCCTTATGAAGTTTAAAATTTGAGGTTTGTTTCATGATACCTTCTGAAAAGGGGATTTTAATTTTAAAAGGTTTGACAACAATTGGCACTGATTCAAATGCTGCAGTCTTTTGTATTGTTAAGCCTATCTCCAAAATATGAAGCTAAGCTCAAGACCTTGACAAAGTTTGGCAGAAATCCAATTTTTTCCAAGTTAACGAATCTGTGATAATTCTAAAATAAACAGGCTAGATACAATTTAGTAGGTTACTTTTGGGACAATAAAATGTGGTTTGAGAAGAAGGTAAGTAAGCAAAACATGTCAATGTCTGATTTCTGTTTTAAAACTGTTATGAGAATACTTTACTGGATTTTAAATTCTCTCCACACATCTGAACAAGATATGATTGTAGTTTATTGTACGAGTAAAATGGTTTTAAGGCAAGTTGGAGCAAGAGTTAGGGAAAGAGGACAGAATATACAAAATGTTTTCAGGGAACTGAATTTTATATACTGGCCATCAGCTGAGACATTGGAACTGCACAGGGGAGATAAGCAACGATCTGGAGGCAGAGATCTTCATTGACACGGAACAGTTAACACTGTCTAAAGAGCAAGGAAACATTATATGCGAACAAGACCATAAAACAACTGGCCTCAAAAGAAATTTATGATGATCATGGTCAGGGGGGAAAAAAAAAACTTCGAGGTAAAACCATTTGGAATCTATAGTTCAGGAGTTGAAATGTAAGGAGAAATAATGCTTAACAACAGTGTACCACAAGATGGATATAGGTAAAGGGAAGGCTGGAAAAAGGCTAAATATATGTATTACTGATTGGTAGGGTGAGGTGACAGTGTTAGAATTGGAAAGTGCAATGTGAATAATTAGTGTGTAAATAGCACCATCCCTGGAGGGAGCAGGAAGGTGGGTGGGGACAGTGAATGGGAGAGGGACGGTGAGGGGGAATGATCAGTGTTAGTGTGCTGTGTACAATCAGGCAGTAAAGCAGCTGGAGCTGGCAGGTTAAACACAGAGGGAGAGGGCTGGTCACGAGGCATTTACACCTTCATTTCATTTGAAATCTGTTCCCATTGTCTGTGTTTACTAACAGGGGATGTGTTTATTAAATGGTACCTCTACCCCCACTCCACCGCCCCTCCGAGATTGTGGATGTAAGTGAGTGAGAAGAGCCCTTGGATCTGGCTGTGTATTTTTTGTTTCAGTATTCTTTGCTTTATTTTAATCAATTTCCATTTCTCTCTCTCTCTCCCCCAAGGAGAATGGATTTGGAAGCTGCACCTCGGACGATGAAAAGAGAGAATCGATTTGCCGCGAGGAATCCTCGGACAAGAGCTATAACCGGAGAGAAAAAAAACAATAATAAAAATGTATCCATGTCTTTGACACTCATTCTTATACCCAGAGAAAGGACGTGTTGAATTTTCATACCGACGATTGGGTTCAGTGTCGGGGGGTTGGGGAATGGGCGTCTTACTCAGGGGGATCCAGGTTGAGACACGGTTCTGCAGAGAGGCCAATATAATCCCATCGAGTACAATCCCTCCACGTCTTCCTGCCACTCTATTTCTACTCCGCCCTCCATGTTACTCACTGTTTCCCCACATCTTTCTCTCAATCCCCATCTCTGCGCGTCCTTTGTATCTCGGCATCCCTGAACTGTGACAAGTTTCCCATTTTATCTCTCCTTACAACTCTCTCTGCATCACTCTCTGAAACTTTGTCACTCTGTTCGTTCCAATCTCCCCCCCACCCCGAGTCCTCTACTTCTCTCCACATCTCACGTTGTCTCTCAGCCTCTCTGCACCTTTCTCTCTCTGCACATCTCTCTCTCTATGTGGATAATTCTTTTGTTCTACATCACAGCTAGATTCTCTCTCTCTACATCTCTCTCTTTTTCTATCTCTACATCTCTCTCTCTCCCCCTTCAACTGTCGCTCTCTCTGTCTTCCCAGCTCTCGCTCTCTCTGTCTGAATTAGAGAGAGAGCGAGGGTGAATTAGAGAGATAGATCGACGGGGAGTTAGAGAGAGAGAGAAGGGGAGTTAGATAGAGGGGAGAAATATGAGGGAGTAATTAGACAGGGGAATTTAGACAGTGAGGTGGAAATAGAGGTGTTTAGAGAGATGGGGGTGGGAGTCAGAGAGAGAGAAGGCAATTAGACAAAGAGAGGGGGCGGAAGAGACAGTGAGATGGACTGGAGGGTGGGTAAAGAGATAGACAGGGAGAGAGAGATTGCAGTTGGACAGAGAGGGGAGTTACGCAGACAGATGGGAGTAATTAGACAGAGAGGGAGAATTAGAGGGAGGGGGGAGGATTAGGCAGAGAGGAGGTATTTAGAAAGGGGGAGTTAGAGAGGATTATAGAGAGGTAATGGGAGTCAGACGGAGAAGGGAGGGTTGCAAATAGACGGAGAGAGGAGGCGGATGGGACAGAGAGGGCAGAGAGAGACTGGGGGGATGGACAGAGAGGGAAGGGCAGGAGAGATAGGGGGGACAATTAGATGAGGAGAGAGTTGGGGGAGTTAGGGAGAGAGGGGAGTCAGGGTAAGGCAACCAGAGGTGGGAGGGAGATAGACAGAGAGAGAGGAAAGTTTGTGGAGAGGGCAAATTTTAGTTGCAGGTGGGTAATTCTGATTGACAATTTAAGGGCGGGGGGGTTGAAGTGGAAATGTTTGGTCGGGGGGCAAGTTTGGTGGGGCGGAAAAATTTGATGGGGAAAATATTTAAGGATGGGGCTGTGATTTGGAGGAGGATAAATTGCAGGGCTGAAATTTACAGGGGAGAAAATTTTTTTGGGGGGACATAGTTTTCAGGGGTGAATTTAAGGGGGGAAAATAAATTTGTGTGGGAGGAAAAATAGCGGTGGGTGCGAATTTGCCGGGGGTCCAGAGGAGGAGTGTGGATTTGCCGGGAGCGGAAAACGTTTCTGGTGGGGGTAATTTTGGGGGAGGGGAAAGTTTCTGGCAGTGTGGTGGAAAAATTGTGGTGTGGGGGGGAAATGCAGGGGTACAAATATTTTGCGGGGGTGAAGTTTTTCGAGGGGTTGCAGAAATTTCGGGGGGTGGTGAATTCGTGGGGGGGAATATTTGCCGGGTGGGGCATTTGACTGGGTATGAAATTTTGTGATGGGTAATAATTGCGGAGGGGGGGAAATTTTGTGGGGGGGGGGCGGGGGGGACTAATTTTCGGGGGTGGGTAATTCGCAGGGGCGGGTATTTGTGGGCGGAGAGGATATTTTTTGCGGGTGGGGGGAATTAGCGGTGGAGGAATATTGGGGGAGGGGACAAAATTGTGGGGGGGATTTTCGCGGGGGTGGGTTGGGGGAAAGTTGCGTGGTGGTCAATTTTGCGAGGGGAAAATATTTGCGGTGGGGGTGAAATTTTGCGCACGGGGTGGGGGTGTGAGTTGGTGTTTGTGTCTGCGTGTATGAATAATACTATATCTGTGTGATTGTGTGTATGTGTATGAGAGAGAGAGGGAGAGGAGGGTGTGTATGTGCATGTGTGTCTGAGAGAGAGAGAATGTGTACATATGTGTGTGTAGGGGAGAATGCATCCTTCAGTGTGAGTGTGTGTCTCTGAGGGTATATGTTTGTGTGTGTGTGTTTGTGTGTGTTGTCATGAGAGAAGGAGAGAGATAAATAATTGGTGTCTTTAAGAGAGAGAATGCGTGTGAGAGAGAACATTTCTGTGTGACTGTGAACGTGTGTGTGAGAGTGAGAATGAGAATATGTGTGTATGTGTGCAAGAGGGAGAATATACCTGTGTAAGTGTGCCTGTGTGTGTGTGAGTGTCTTTATGTGTGCATGTGTTTGTGCTTGAGAGAGAGAAAGAGAGAGAAAGAGAATCAGTGCCTGTAAAAGACAGAATCTGTGTGCGTGTGAATGAGAATGTAGCTTTGTGAGTGTGACTGTGTGAGATGGTATGTGTGTGTCTGTTTCTTTGAGAAAGAATATATCTGTCTGAGTATGTGTGCGTGTATGTGATAGAGAATGTGTGTGTGTGTGAAAGAATGTGTGTGTTTGTGCGTGTGTGCGAAATAGAGTATATACCTTTGTGAGCGTGACTGTCTGTGAGAGGTTATTTGCGTGTGTGTCTGCGTGTTTGAGAAATAACATATCTGTGTGAGTGTGTGTGAGAGAGTGTTTGTTTGTGAGAGTGAGAGAGAGATTGCGTGAGGAAGTGTGTGTGAGGGAGAATATATCTTTGAGTGCGATTGTGAGTCACACACACTGTGTGTGTCTGTTCCTATGTATGAGAAAGAATACATCTGTGTGGGTGTGTTTGTGTGAACGATATAATTTGTGTTTGTGTGTGTGAGAGAATGTATCTGTGTTAGCTGCCTTCACGTGTACCTGTGTGCATGTGTGTGCGCCTATGAATCAGAAAGAATACATGTGTGTGTATGTGTGTTTGTGCGTATGAGAAATAATATATATGTGTGGCTGTGTTTGTGTGAGAGAGAAAATGTGTGTGTTTGTGTGTGTGAAAAATAATATATCTGAGTGTGATTGTGTCTGTGGGAGATTGTGTGTGTGTATGCGTGTATGAAAAAAAGAATATATCTCTGCGAGTATTTGTGGGTATGAGAAAGAGAGAATGGGCATGTATGTGCCTGAGAAAGAGAGAGAATGCGTGTTTGAGGGAGAAAACATCCGTGAGCGAGACTGTGAGTGAGTGTATGTGTGTGTGTGTGTTTGCGTTCATGAGAGAAAAAGGGTGAGAGAGAATTGGCTTCTGTAAGAGCGAGAATGCGTGAGAAAATATATCTCTGTGAGTGTGACAATGAGTGTGTGAGAGAGAGAGAATGTGCGTGTATGGGTGCAAAAGTAGAATTTATCTGTGTGAGTGTGACTGTATGTGTGTGTGTGTGAGAAAGAGAACGTTTATGTATGTTTGTGTGAGGGGTAATATATTTGATAGTGTGACTGTGTACATATGAGCATATGTTTGTGTGTGTGCCGGTGTATGAGAAAGATTTTATCTGTGTGTGTCTCATGTTTGCGAGGCAGAAAATATATTTGTGTGATCATGCCCGCATGTGCGAGGGAGATAGATAATGTCTGTGTGTACGTCTGCATGTCTCTGTGCGTGTGTGAGCATGTGTGAAAGAGAAAATGTGTGTGAGAGAGAATATATCTCTGTGAGTGTGACTGTGTGTGTGTGTTTGGCTGTTGGTGACAGATGAGAAAATGTGTGTGTGAGCACGCTTGAATATCTGTGTGTGTGCACGTGTGAGAGAGAAAATGTGTGTGAGGAAGAGAATATGTCTGTGTGAGTATGACTGTGTGTTTCTGTGTGTGATAGAGAGAGGGAAAATGTGTGTGTATGACTGTGCGTGTGTGTGACTGTGTTTGTTTGAGGGTTCTTGTGTGTATCTGAGAGAGGGAGAGAGAATTGGTGTCTCTAAGAGAGAGAATCTGTGTGTGTGTCTGTGTGAGAGAGAGAATGTATCTGTCTGAGTGTGACTGTGTGTGTGTGCATATATATGCGAAAGAATATGTCTTTGTGAGTGTGTGTGTGAGAGAGAGTTTCTGTAGGAAAAATAATATATCTGCGTGGTGTTTATGAGAGAGGGAATGTGGGTTTATGCGTTTGTATGAAGTAGAGAATAGATCTGTGTGAGTGTGACTGTGTGTGAGAGGGTATGTGTGTGTGTGTGTCTGCGTGCATGAGAAAGATTGACTGTGTGAGTATGTCTGCATGTACGCATGTATGTGTGTGTTTGTGTGTGTATGCGTGTGTTAGAGTAAATGTGTGAGAGTGAGAATATATCTGTTTGAGTGTGACGGTGTGCATGTGTTTGTTTGTGTGTGTGACAGAGAGAGAATGAGTGTGTGTGTGCGTTTGTCTGCATATGTATGAGACATAATATACCTGTGCGCGTCCCTATGTGTGAAAGAGAAAATATATCTGTGTGTATGCCCGCCTGTGTGAGAGAGAGAGAATGTGTTTGTGCGTGTCTGTACGCATGAATGTCTGTGTGTGTATATGTGTGAGGGAAAGAAAATATGTCTGTGTGAGTAAGACATGAAGGGATTGAAGGAATGGTTATATATTTCCTAATGAAAAAAAAATAGGCAGTGTAGTCATTTGTGAAGAGGATATAAAGAGGGTACAAGGCGTGTCAATAGGGTAAGTGGCTGGGCAAGTACTTGGCAAAAGGAGAAATTGTGGTAAATTGTGAAATTCTCCATTTTGGCAGTATTTGTAAGAAATAAGCTTATTATCTATATGGTGACAAATTGCAGAGCTTTGAGATGCAGAGGGATCTAGGTGACCTCGTGCATGAATCACAAAATGCTAGCATGCAGGCACAGCAGGTAATTAGGAAAGCTAATGTAATGTCATAATTTATTGCAAGTGGAATTGAAAACAAAAGTAGGGAGGTTATGTTTGAGTTGCACAGGCACTGGTGTGAAAACCTCTGGAGTATTGTGTATAGCATTGGTCTCCGTATTTCAGAAAATATGTTAATGCCTTTGAAGTTTCGCAGGGAAGGTTTAACAGACTAAAACCTGGAATGGGCAGTTTGTCATCTGAGGAAAGTTTGCTCAGGTTAGTGTTGTATCCAATGGTCTTTAGAAGAATGAGCTGCGACTTGATTGAAAGATAAAAGATTCTCAGAGGTCTTGGCAGGGTCAACATGAAGAGGATCCTTCCTGTTGTGAGAGAATCTAGAACTAGGGCCAACGGTTTAAAAATGAGGCGTTACCCATTAAGGACAGACAAGAGGAGATTATTTATTTCTCTCAGAGGGTGGTGAGTCTTTAGAGCTCTGTTCCACAAAAGGCAGTGGGTAGAGTCTTGGAAAATGTGTGAGGCAGAAGTAGAACGATTTTTGAGAAGCAAATGGGGTGAGAGGTTAACCAGGGTAGGAAGAACTTTGGAGTTGAGTTTACAATCATATCCAACATGATTTCCTGGAGGAGTCTCCAAGTGTTCTGTCTCAGAGGCATGTTATGAATCACGTGGGCTTTGCCTGTTAACCTGCTTTGCATTGGGAATGTCCCGCTTTCTGCGAGACATTTCAGTCACTTTGCAATTTTCTCAAATGAAATTTAAAATGTCTCTACGGCTCTCTCCTCAACTTCGGAATTCCTTGGGCAAATTTTAACAGCACCGCTCTTGGCCCTGATTTAGGGGCTCTTTCCTCCCTATTTGTAACCTTCCCAGGACAAGGGGCAGTATCACCTTCTTTTAACTAAAGCTGTTTTTGTTAACATTCTCAATCTCACCTCCATTCCTGCCTCTCTTTTTCATTTTTACCACTCCCGCAATCTCTTCGCTTTCCTTTTCCATCTTCCTTTTTTATCTCTCTCATGTATCTCCTTTTCCGTTGTTTTACTTTCTTCTCTCTATCTCACTTGTTCCCGGAGTCGGGAAAACTATCTGTAACCTTTTCTGATCCAATCGTATTTTTGTTAAAGCTAGTTTGTCCATTTCCGTTTCAATTCCATTGTCTCCATCTGCTTATTCAATATCATGATTGTTGGCCGCTCTTTTTTAATTTCCCTGCTTTGGGTCGAAGTTTTATCTCCAACAGTCGAGCCACGTTATTCAATTGATCAGCGGACAATACCCTTAAAGTGTTCCAAGTCATTTCACTCAGTTCTATAAAGCACACTAACCTTGATAGCGAGCTTTCGTCTTGTAGGGGATGACGGTAAAACACAAGATAACTGCACGGGCTTTTTAATGTTAAGTCTAGATATTTATTTAGTCCCCACTACCAGACAGATTTGTTCACTTATGTGTTCAAATGCCGTACATAAGCTGTCAAATGATTTTTCGACCAGATTTGGAGGGATCAATTGATTCCTCCCCATTGAACCCATCCTGGACTGGTAATAACATAGTATGAATTTTAAAGAAGGGTCATTTTCAACTTAATACTTAGATATGACCGCGTATGTTTCAGTGAAAGGGATAAGGCAGCCAGGTTCTTTAAGGTATCCAGAAAATAATTGTTTTTATTGCCAAACCTCACTCAGATAAAGATGCAGAATTTATTGACCAAAAGTTAATCATATACAAGTATGTTCAACATCACACTAATGCAGAAACAAAACACATAGAAACATAGAGCATAAGCGCAAGAGTAGGCCATTCGGTCCCTCGAACCCATTCCACCATTCATTATGACCATGACTGATCAGCCATCTATTATGACCATGACTGATCAGCCATCTCAAGAGCCTGCTCGCGCTTTATCCCCATATCCTTCAATTCAATTTGCCCCGAGAGCTATGTTCAATTCATTCTTGAGCACATACAATCTTTGGGCCTCAACGGCTTTCTGTGGTTGCGAAATTCACAGGCTGACCACTCTCTGGGTGAAGAAATTTCTCCTCCTCTCAGTCCAAGATGGCCTACCCCGTATGCTTAGACTCTGGTCCGCGGCTCTGAACTCCCCCAGCATCGGAAGCATACGCCCTGCATCTACCCTGTCTAACCCTATCAGAATTTAATTGGTTTCATTGAGTCCGCCCCCTCATTCTTCTGAACACCAGCGAATACAATGTAAACCGACTCAATCTCTCCTTATAGGTCAATCCCTCCATCCCAGGAATCAGTCTGGGATTTAACTCCCTCTATAGCAAAAACATCCTTCCTCAGATAAAGACACCGAAACTGCATGTAATAATCCAGATGTGGTCTTACCAAGGCCCTTTAAAATCCTGCAAGCCATCCCCGTTTCTGCACTCGAATCCTCTCGCTATGAAGGACAACATAACATTTGCCTTCTTTACCGCCTGCTGCACCTGCAGTGACTGGTGTACGAGGATACCCAGGTCTCATTGAACATTCCCCTCTCTCAAATTATAGACAATCAAATAAAAATCTGCCTTCCTGTTTTTGCGACCAAAGTGGATAACCTCACATTTATCCACATTATGCCTCATCTGCCATGAGTATTTGCCCACTCACTCAGTCTGTCCAAGTCACACTGAAACATTTCAGCATCCTCCTCACAGCTCACCCTCGCACGCTCCTCTAAATCATTAATATATATTCTGAATAGCTGGGGCCTCAGCACCGATCCCTGCGGTGACTCACTAATCAATGCCTGCCATTGGGAAAAAGACCCTTTATTCCTACTCTTTGTTTCCTGCCTGCCAACCAGTTTTCTATCGATCTCAGTACAGTACCCCAATCCCATGCACTTTAAATTTACACGCTAATCTCTTATTGTCGAAAGCCTTCTGAAACTCCAAATAAACCACATCCACTGATTTCCCCTCATCAACTCTATTAGTTACATTGTCGAAAAATTCTAGTACATTTGTCAAGCAAAATTTCCCTTTCGTAAATCCATGCTGACCCTGTTCGATTCTGGCAATGCTTTCCAAGTGGTCAGCTATATTATCTTTGATAATGGACTCTGGAATTTTCCCCACTATCGACGTGAGGCTGACTGGTCTATAATTCCCTGTTATCTCTCTGCCTCCCTATTTAAATAATGGGGCTACATTCGCTACCATCCAATATGTAGGAACTGTTCCATCGACTTTAAAATCTCGGAAGACGGACACCAATTCACCCACTATTCCTATGGCCACTTCCTTAAGTGCTATGGGCTGTAGATTATCAGGCCCTGGGGAATTGTCAGTCTTAAATCCCATCAATTTCCTCAACGCCATTTCCATGCAAATACTGATTTCTTTCAGTTCCTTCCTTTCATTAAACCCTGTGTTCCCCAACTTTTCTGCTGTTTTATTTGTGTCCTCCTTTGTTAAGACGGAACTAATTATGCATTCAGTTGCTCAGGAATTTATTTTTTCCCCAATATTAATCTCCCTGTTTCTAATTGTAAGGGAGCTACATTTTTCTTACCAATCTTTTCCTCTTCACATTCGTTTAGAAACTTTTAGTCATTTTTTATGTTCCCCGCAAGCTTACTCTCGTACTCTATTTTCCCCTTCTTAATCAATCTCTTGGTCCACCTTTGCTGAATTCTAAACTACTCCCAATCCTCAGGTGAGCTGCTTTTTCTGGCCAAATTCTATGCCTCTTCCTTCGATCTAATACTGTCCCTTTATTCCTTTGTAAGACATGGATTTTCCACCTTTCCTGTTTTACTTTTACGCCAGACAGGAATAAACCATTGCTGCAGTTCACCCATACGCTCTTTGAATGTTTGTCATTGCCTATCCAAAGTCATCCCCTGACGTAATGTTTCCCAAACCATCATCCGATGCCTCATCCCATCGTAGTTTTCTTTAGTAAGAATCAGGACCCTTGTCCCAGAATCAACCATGTCACTCTCCACCTTGATGAAGAATTCCATCATATTATGTCTCTCATCCCCAAGGGGCCTCCCACAACTAGATTGCCAATTATTCCTTTCTCTTTACACAATGCCTAGCCTAGGATGGTCTGTTCTCTCATTGGTTCCTTAACGTATTCGTCCAGAAAACCATCCCATATACATTCCGGGAATCACTCCTCTACAGCATTGTTCCAAAAATGTATTTGCCAATCTTTATGCAGATTAAAGTCGCACATAATTACAGATGTTCCTTTATTGCATGCGTCAAATTTCCTGTTTAACGCTATTCCCAAGATCACCACAAAGGATTCCGGGTCTATATACAACCCCCACAAACCTGGACAGTTTGCTTGGCCGCAGCTGCAGTAGAGCCAGTCCCTTTGTACCAGGAATTCGAAACCTCCCCCCTCACACCATCACTTCATTCACGTATAGATCCGTTATATCCTGCTATTTATACTCTGACGAGCACGTGGCAGCGGTAGTATCACTGCGATCTCTACCATTGAGGTCCTACTTTTCAACTTACTTTCCTCACTCCCGACATCCTGCTTTTAGCACCTCATCCATTTTTCATTATAAATGTCGTTTGTACCGATTTGCACCACAACCACTGGCTATTCACCCTCCCCCTTCAGAATTTCCTGTAGCCTCTTTGAGTCATCCTCGTCTCCACCACCAGGGAGGCAACATACCATTCTGGACCCTCATTTGCGTCCACTGAAGAGCCTATTTTTCCCCTAACAATGTTGTCCCCTATAATAATTGCATTACCACATGTTTTACTCCTCCACTGTGCAGCAGGGACAAGCATGGTGCAACTAATTTGGATGTTTTTGCTTTCCCTGGGAAGCCATTCCTTTCAACAGTATCCAAAGTGGTACATCTGTTTTGCAGGGCATTAGAAACCGGAGATTTCTCCACTGCCTGTCTAGTTGTCTTGTTACACCTGCTGGTCACCCATTTACTTCCTGCCTTGGACTCTTCGTCTGCTGTGTGACCACCTCTCCAATGCGCTATCCACATTACCCCCCCATGCTCCACAGTGTCCCGAGCCCCCGCTCCAGCTCCGAAATCCCGGGTCCCAGGAAGCTGCAGCTGGAGAAACTTCCCGCACACATTCTGGAAGCGGGAGACTGGAAATGTTCCCGGCTTCCCACGAATAGCAGAAGGAGCACACCACGGCTTTGAGTTCTGCTGCCATGACTTGTAAAATAAGACCTTGAAATATATAAGTAATTGAAATAGTAAAGGTTTACCCAACTGTACTCACGGTACTTAAAGGATCACCTCATTCCCCCCTCACCGAAACTCCTCAGTCAGCGAACTCCAACTTTTTAACTTTACTGCAGCCCAAAGCACCGCCTCCATGCAGAAAAAGTCAATACTGTAAGATTTGTAATTTCAGAATTCAGCCTTTCAATACAAATTTAAGCCAATTATCTAGTTAACACATTCACCTTCCTTATTACCTGCTGTACCTGCAGACCAGCTTTTAGTGATTCATGCACCAGGACACCCATATCCCTCTGCACTGAAAAAGGCTGAAGTACCTCTTCATTTAAATAATAAGTCGCCTCTTTATTCTTCTGAACAAAATGGTTAACCTCACACATATCCACGTTAAATTCAATCTGCCAAATTTTGGTCCATTCACCTAACCTCTCCATATCTATTTGTGAATTTCTTATTTCTTCATTGCAACTTACTTTCCAATCTATTTTGGTGTCATCTGCAAACTTAGCTGTAGTACCATCTATCCATGAATCCAATTCAATAATATGGATTATTAACAGTTGTGGCCCAAGGAGCGAACCCTTTGGCACCCCACTAGTTACAGCTTGCCATCCAGAAAAAAATATTTATTTAACCCGACTCTCTGATTTCTGTTTTTAGCCATTCCTCTATCCAAGCTAATATATTACCCCTAACTCTTTCTGATCTCACGTTGTGTATTAATCTTTCGTGCAGCACCTTACCAAAGGCTTCCTGGAAGCCCAGATATACTATACCTACAGAATCCCCATTATCCACTTTGCATGTCACATCTTCAAAGAACTCTGAAAATTAATCAAACATGATTTACTCTTCATAAACCCAATGCTGACTCTCTTGGATTGCATTTTGACTTTCCAAATGCCCCATTTCTATTTCCTTAATAATCGATTCCATCAATTTCCCAACAACAGATGTTAAACTATCGTTTATAGTTTCCTACTTTCTGCCTGCAACCCCACCACCCACCCCCCCCCCCCTTCCCTTTTTGAATAAGGGCGTGATATTAACATTCTTCCAATCCACTGGAACTATCCAGAATCCAAGGAATTTTGGAATATTATAGCCAATGCATACACTCCCTCCCCTGCCACTTTCTTCAAGACTCTAGGATTTAGGCCATCAAGTGCTTGGGACTTGTCACCCTTTAATCCTATTAACTCCCCATTCCCATCGTTCAAGGGTCCAATATTCACTTTAGCTATTCGCTTTTGTTTTAGATACTTGTAGGTGCTTTTGTTATCAGGTTTTACATTTTGCGCTTTTTTTTTCATAATTTACCTCTGCTCCTTTTATAATTTTCTTTAGTAACCCTCTGTTGATCTTTAAAAGTTTGCCAATCTTCCAGCCTGCCACTGACCTTTGCAATTTGGTCTCCCTAGTTTTTGCCTTTAAGTTACCTTTAAATTCCATGCATAGCCATGGATGCTTTTTGCACCTCTGACCATCTTTCTTCCTCTTTGGAATATATTTTACTCGGGAGGAATTGAATATCCCCTTAAAGATCTGCCACTTTTTATCAATTGTCCTACCTTATAGCCTTCCTGCCCAGTCCACTAGGGGAAAATCTGCTCTCAGGCCTATGTAGTTACCTTTGTTTAACTCCAGAATATTAGGGTGGCACTCAAGTCTCTCGCTCTCAAACTGAACTTGGAATTCTAGTAGCGATGATCACTCTTCCCTGGAGGTCCCTTTACTATGAGATCATTAACTAATCCCACCTCATTATACAAAACCAAATCCAGAATAGCAGGCTCCCTGGTTGGTTCCAGAACATATTATCCGAGAAACGAACTCCAATACACTCTATGGTCTCTCCCTCGAGGCTACCCTTGCCAATTCGATTAGTCCAGTCTATATGCATCTTAAAATCACCCATGATTATTGCCATGCCTTTCTTATGTGCTCCCACTATTTTCTGGTTTATATTGTGCCTGCTGATGAACTATTGTTTGGGGAACTATTGGTTACTCCTACCAGGGGCGTCTTTCACTTGCTATTTCTTATTTCTATCCAGGCTGACTCCACATATTGCTCTCCCGTGCCTATATCATTCCTCACTCTAGCATTGATCCCTTCCTTTACTAACAAAGCTACAGCACCTCCTTTTCTTTCATGCCTATTCTACCAAAACACTGAGTAGCCTTGGATGTTCAACTCTCAAAACCCTTCTCCCTGTAACCACGTCTCAGTAATCGCCAGCAGGTCAAACCATTTTAACTCTATTAGTGCTGTTAATTCATTAGTTTTATTCTGAATGCTACGTGCATTCAGAAACAAAGCCTTTAAGTTTGCCCTACTGTAAGTTTTCCCTACTCTTATAAGATTCTTTGGTGCAACATGGCGTTCACACACTCTGCATCTTCCTTTCACTTTTTGGTAACAATCAGCCTCGTCACTAACCTGCACTCTTATCCTCTGCTTATAATTTGTTTGTTTTTTATATTTCCATGTAACTGAACTCCCTCCCCTGACTATTTTGTTTGAAGACCTATCGAGAACCCTAGTTTGTGATTCGCCAGGACACTGGCCCGAGCAGACTTTAAGTGGAGCCCGTTCGAACAGAATAGCTCCCTCTTTACCCAATACTGTGGCCAATTTCCCATGAATTAGAACCCATTGCTCCCACACCAAACTTTTAGCCACGCAGTTATCTCGTTAATCTTTTTGACCCTGTGTCAATTAGCTCATGGCTCAGCTAGTCATCCGGAGATTATTACCCTTTAAGTTCTGCTTTTTGAATATAGCCCCCAGCTGCTCATATTACCGCAGAAGAACCTTTAACCTCGTACTTGCTATAGAGTTTGTACCTACGTGGAAAAGGACAAGTGGATCTTTCACCTCCCACTTCCGGTCCCTCTGCAGCCCAGGTTAGATATCCATAAACTTGGCACCAGGTAGACAACACAGCCTTCGGGGATCTTGATCCCGGCTACAGAGAACAGTATACATTCGCCTAACTATAATGTTTCTGATTACAACTACATTTCTACCTCCCCCCCCCACCCCCCACCCCGCCATACCCCCACTTGAATGGCTCCCAGTACCAAGGTGCTATGCTCAGTTTGCTCATCCTCCTTACAGACGCCTTCCTCGTTTGCACAGGGGGCAAGCATCTCGAACCTGTTCGATAAGGGCAAGGGGTGAGGCTCCTGTTGCGCTACTTCCTGGATCCCTCTACCTGCCTCATTCATAGTCACATCCTCCTATCCAGGACCACTGGCCTAATTTAAGGTAGTTATTCTAAGGGGTGTGACTGTCTCCAGAAACACAGCCTCCAGTTAACGCTTCCCCTCCCTGATGTGTTGCAGTGTCCGAGGTTCAGACTCCAGCTCATCAACTCTAGGCTGGAATTCCTCGAGCAACCAACATTTGCTACAGTTCTGGGCACTTGAAACCACAATGGGGTCCACCAGCTCCCACATCATGCAGCAACAACACATCGGCTGGCCCTGCCTCTCGATCTCATTTCCTTAGATATTCATTGTGTTTCTAAATTCCCTACTGGTCTTTATCAAACTGAAAAGTATTTATCATTGATGCCTTTATTCTGAAAGCAAATTAGAATAGAAATTGAAAATACACTTGTTAAAAATAACTGGATCTCACTCTCTCTGCTGATTTGAAGCCGAAGTGTTAGGCACCCGATCTTGTGCCCCAGTAGTCACCTTTAATCTGAAATAAACTTAGAATAAGTAGCTCAAACTAGCAGTTACTTACCAACCAATGAACTTACCTTGTCCTGTGATATCACTCTTCAATTTTGTTCACTCGGCGGCAGTGACTGCAGAGGATACTGTTCCCAGGTTCATGATAGTGTGCGTAAATGTCATTGAATTGTTATATCAGCCATGACCGTATATAACTGTGTCGCAGGCTCGCGGGCTGAATGACCTTCTCCTGTTTCCATGAATAAAGACCCTGTTAGTGGCTGTGCTGGGCTCCCGGATTGCTTTCCCCAATGCAGAATCAACATCTGGGACAGCTGATACTATGGAAGTACGGCGACGACTCCCTACAATACAGTTTGGTATCTGTACATGTGCCTGTTCCACCAGGGGATGTTTTGACCCATCCCCTGCCCATTTTCCATCCGCTCCTGAGCCTTCACCTCCCCACAAGGGCTCAGCGACTCAGTGGCCCGTGCCGATCGGAAGTTTGTGGTTAAATACTCCATTTATTGCCGGGAAATCGTGAACGCCGCCTCTGGGCTATTTTCAGTTGTTTTGATTCTTCAACAAATGGTATATGATGTTAGCGGATATTTCACTGCATCCTTTAGCTGCTTTCTGAACTTGGACTGAGTCACCCCATAAATAACTGTGTTTGTGCAGCAACTTAAACTCCGCAGCATCATTCCGAATTGTTTACATATATATTCAGAATCTGTGTAATCACTGGGACCTGTTCCCGTAATGGTATAAAATAAGCAATCTATAACATACACCGACCACAGCAGTCCGAAGCTGCCCGAGATGGTGAAGAGTAAAATCACAGACTTCCTCCTGCTCTCCATCTCTGGGTCACTGCGATTCTCTCCCCTGCTCTGACCCCTCAGCCCCTTACGGACTCGACTGGCCACTAAAATGTGTCTTACTGTCAGAGCGTTGAGCAGCAGAATTAAAGCGAATGGGAGCAATGGGGTTAAAACCGTGTCAAACCAGTCAAATCCCACCCACCCCGGGTTAGTAAAATAGCTTGGCTTTGTATAACAGAACAATGGTATATTTTCGATTATCTCTCCAGGTTCCTGTGTACAGTAGTGTGGGATGTTTTTTAAACAGAGCAGAATGCCGGTTGATGCTAGAACCACAGCCGAAGTTTTCTCGGTGCAATATTTTGTTTTCAGCTTCTGCAAATAAATGGCCACAAATCGGTCAAAGGAGAGAGTGACGGTGAACCAGACAGAACAATCTGTGGCTGCACGAATCAGGACAGTGAGAACACTGCACACAGGGGTGATGTCCAGGAAACTCTGTCCGAAATAATAATAAGTTAACCTCCACATGATGACCTCAGTGATAATGACCAGTAGGTCCGCCGTTGCCATGGCCACCAGATAGCGGGTAATGCAGTTGGAGAGGCCACACTTTCCCCGTGTTAAGATCAGAATCGCCAGTAAATTAACTGGAAGAGAGAGAAGTGTAAGGAGACTGGAAATTAACTGTTCAAACATTCATGCTCAATAAGGCCAATATTCAACCAACAAAATAGATCATTTTGGACTCTGTCAGAGGCTAAACTTTGAAATTAAAACTCCAAATCCCTCCCCATCCTGCGAAATCCAGAATTCAGACGGGGAAACAGTAAATATGATGGGTCGGATATAAATAACAGAAACAGGCAATTCGCCCTAAGCAGCTCATTTCAGTGTTGATGATCCACTGGAGCCTCCGCCCAGATTTCATCAGTTGAATCTGACAACGTAACTCTCTAATCCTATCTCCCTCATATCCTTGTTCATATTCCTTTAAATTAATCTAACGTATTCACAACAAACACTCTGTGTGGTAGCGAGTTGCACATTCTCACAGCTCTTTGGATGAAACAATTCCCTCTGAACTCCCTCTCGGCTTTATTGGTAATTCTCTCAAATCGATGGCCTCCATTTATGCCCCTCCTCACAGGAATGAATAATCTCTCTGTGTCCACTCTATCAAATCCTTTCTTCATTTTACATTTCTAATTAGCTCTCCCCTCAGCCTTCCATTTTCAAGAGATAAAGTCACAGCCTGTCAATCCGTTCCTGGTATTTATATCCACGTATGTTTGATATGATCGATGTACACAGTCTCTCCACACTCGGCAGTGTCTCCGTACCCTTGGCTCTATAATACCTGAACTGAACTTGATCCAGTATTCAATATGTGCTCTGGCTAAGGTTTGATGCAGATTTATCATAAATTATCGACTTTTGCAATCCTCCTCTGTATTGACCACACCCCGTCTCAAGCTGGTTTCATCTGTAATCATAGAAATTGTGTTTTGATTACAAAATTCAACTCATTAATGCATTTTGAAGAACACTGATATAAGCACTGAACCTTGTGGAACAGCACTTTCCACCTTCTGCCACTCTGAATAACGACCCTTTATTCCCACTGTCTGCTTTCTATCCTGAATACGGCGAGCAATCCATTCGGCCACTTCTCCGTTGACGCCACATTTTATGACCTTATTCATTAGTCTGTTATGCTCTCCTGTTTAACTGACAGTAAATATCTGTTTCCCGTGGAGCAGTTCAATCGGCGACAGACCCACATCAATAATTTTCACTGTATACACTTACACTTACACAAGCCACAGCAATAATCCACCCATCGTTTAAAGGTTACATCCGTAAAAACAAAAGAGAGAGCTACATGAAATGGAGAGACCCGTCTCCCTAAACAAGCATTCACAATCAAAGCAGTTTGTTTCATGCCAGTTATTGAACCATATTCAGCAACGGTCTACCCTAACAGTTACTCCCGGCAATACATGGTCACTGGGTATCCACTCCTCAGCTCCTCACACCACGGGTTAGTGACCCACAGCCTCTGTAGTTTTGCACGAACACATATTCCTAGTCACCCATAGGCACTGTGGCTGGGTGCTCCATTTCAGCTAGTTACCCACACTCAGTGCAATTGTACACTTACATATAATAAAACCTTACGTTCCACTGGAGAATATAATTCGATATTACCGTTTCTCTGGAAGTTATAAGCAGAACTTGATCTGGGGCAATATAATGAATCGGTAGAGATAATTCAGGGTATTTGACTATAGAAAATGCTACCACTGATCGACTGCCCATATAGATCCACCATATATGTAATATTATGAGTAGCAGAATAAAACCACAAATCAGATCACATACAACTTCAGAGACATTCAATGTTTATATTCACTTATCGGGTACACCAATGATTGCCAAGATCAGGTAATATATTTTTTTGAAACTGTTAAAATTGTCAATCATATTCTCACTGAAGTGATTTGTCCCTTCGTCTTGTGACAATCCCTCTGTATTAAACTGTGGGGCGATACATTTGCAAAGTCTTCAATTAATACTCTGTGGGAACACCTCCGGGAATTTGAAGTTGCAGCTTATTTGTTTTAAACTTGAACAAACAGGCTTCGAAAGTGAGTTAATTCCCGGCTGTACTGTCTATATTTAGCGCTGAGATTCCACTGGACAATTCTGATCACATGGCAAGTTTCGTTGGCCCAGCATTGACCCTGTTCACTCAAAAATCGGAAACATCAGTCCAAAAACAACATCTAACATTGTCTCCTAAATTCTGATCCCAATGCTGTGGTTATGCAATCATTGAATTGCACTTCGTCGAGTCTCTCTCTCTCTCTCCCTCTCCCTCCCTCTCTCTCCCCTTGTCTCACTCTTTTTGTCTCTCTCTTAGTACCTCCATCCCTCTCTCTGTCTCTCTCTTATTGTCTCAATCTCTGCCTCCCTCTTCTTGTCTCTCTCTCCTCTCTCTCTCTCACTCTCTCCTTCTCTTTATCTCTGATTGTCTCACTCTCTCTCTCACTCTCCATTTCTCTCGGTCCTTCTATCTGTCTCTCACTCACTCTTCCACACCCTCTCTGCTGTCTCTCTCTCTCTCTCTTGCCTTTCTTGTCTCACTTTATCTCTCTCGCTTCTTGTCTCTTCCTCTCTGTATCTCACTCTCTCATTCTCTCAGGGAGGTGACTTCCCTCTTTAACTGCCAATATCCAATCAAAGGGTAGAATGCCTCACAAAGGAATAGAGGTTTATACATTCGAACGTTGTATCACTCAATTAGACATGGAAAGAAATTAGGGCAGATAGAGGGATTAAAAATGGGGATAATAAATTAATCAAATTATGAATAAATAAAAATAAGTGGATAAAAACAAGAATGTAGAGAAGGGGATTAAAATGTGGTGAGGATAGAGGAGAGAGCTCATGGTCCGAAGTTGTTGAACTCAATCTTAAGTTTTGAAGGCTGTAAATTGCCTATTCGGAAGATGAGGTGCTGTACCTCCGGCATGCATTGGGCTTCATTGGAACATTGCAGCAGGCCAAGGCCGGACATGTGGGCTGAGATCAGGGTGGAGTGTGGAAATGGCAAGCAGCAGGGAGGTCTGTGTCATGCTGGCGTACAGACCCAATGTGCTCCAAAAAGAGGTCACCCAATTCTCCTTTAGTCTCCCAATCATAGATGGGTACGAATTTGGAGCAGCGAATGCTGTGGACAAAATTGAAGGAAGTGCAAGTGAAGCAGTGGTTCACCTGAAAGGATTGTTTGAGCCCTAGGACGGTGTGGAAGGATGAGGTAAATGGGCAGGTGTTGCACCTTCTGTGATTGCATTTGAAGGTGCCGTGGGAAGGGGATGAGGTGTTGGGGAAGATGGAAGCGTGGAACAGAGTGTCCAGGAGGGAGCCGTTACGATGGAATTCTGATCGCGGGGTTGAGAGGAAGATATGTTTGGTGGTGGCATCATGCTGGAATAGGCGAAAATGGTGGTGGATGATCATTTGGATTCAGAGGTTGTTGGGGTGTAAAATAAGTTCAAGGGGGGCCCAAACATTGTTCAGGATGGGAGGGAAATGGGTGAGGGCAGAGGCGGGGGAGATGGGTCAGACAGGGTTGAGGACCTTGTTAAGCACTGTGGGGGAGGGGGGAACCTCGTATTAAGGAAAATGGAAGACATGTCATTAGCGTTTTGGAAAGTGGCATCTTCCGGGCACATGCGAAGGAACTGAGATAATGAGATGGAGTCCGGACAGCAAGCGGGGTGTGAGGATCTGCAGTCAAGGGGGCTGTAGGAGCCGGTGGGCTTGTAATGAACAGTGGTGGGCAGTCTATCACCAGAATGGGAAACAGAGGGGTCAAGGATTGACCTTCCCTTCATCATCAGGTCAGAAGTTGCGATGTTCGCTGATGATTCCACAATGTTCAGCACCATTCGCGACTCCTCAGACACTGAAGCAGCCCATGTCCAAATGCAGCAACACCTGGACAATATACATGCTTGGGCAGATGTTAGGAACGAGAGAGTTTAAGTTATTTTTGCATTTGTTGGTTTAGGAAATATTTTTTGCTTTAATTTTCAAGTATGATTTTTGTTTCTTGAAGTGTGGGTTGAAATGGTGAAACCTGGGAGGTCGTTACATTTTTGAGAGGCGAGAGCAAGTGTAAGCTCGGTTTGTGTGCCTGCATTTTCAAAGCCTTTTTTGACCCTTGAGGTGGAGAGCTGTGTTATCAAGTGAGGTAGTGGTTTAGGGAAGTTTAAGTTGAAAAAAATTGCTGTTTCCTAGCAATCGGATTCCAGAGAGGGTGGCCACACACACACACACACACATACACACACACACACATATGCACACGCACACGTACACAAACACATAAACACAGGTATAAACCGAAAGCAGTTTTAGTTCATTTGGTGTGTATGTCCTAATGCTGAAAGGACTTGCCAGGAGAAGGAACCTGGGAGAGGGGCTGATAGCAAGTCCGAAACTAAATTTGAAACCAGCTGGCAGGAGAAGCTGTACAGGAGGTAACTGCAGAAAGAGAAGAAGAGTGGTCTGAAGAAGACCTTCTAATCAAAAGGAGCAAACAGGAATCTGGACAAGGCCCTGGTAGGTAGTTTTGGGAGTGAGAAGCAGAGAAAGGTTTCAAATTTCAAGGGAGAATTTTCAGCATGCAGATTTAAAGCAACTACGGCTTGCAAAAATGCAGAAGTTCCAAGGAGACAGCTCGAGTTCTGTAACGCCTTGCTATGGCCGAGTGAAGCAATGGTGTTCTTTTGGCATGGTTGAGACAGTGAGAGAGAATGCATGGCAGGAAGCTTGAATGCACGTGGCGATCCAGGAGAGCTCGGAGCCCTGCAGATGGACCGTTATGGAAGGCGTCTGAGAGAAAGCATGGTTTGGGAGGAGACTCCCAATGGGTTCTTGAAGAGAGGAGGTTGGGAAGCCTCGTGTGAAAGACGGAGCTCAATGAGACCGGTTAGCTCAAGATTTGACAAGCGAATGGGGGGCAGATGTCAGGTATCCATAGCATCTGTTCGGAATGGAACCAGACACTTGGTTTCAGGGTGTTGTATGCATTACCACAAGTCGCAGATTGCTTTGCATGGACTGTGTAACGACTGTGAACATTAGAGTATAAGATAGATGTTCTAACATCTGCTTTCTTTGTAAATCTGTATATATCTGGAAAGGCACAATTATGGTCATCTTTTCAAGTTTATTAAATGTTTTATTCAATGTTAAAAACCGATCAGCTGTCTCCTGTAACTCTGTTCAGTCGACACTCTCCACGCATCTAAACAAAAAATCAAACTTAAGATCTCTCAAGCTGGGTACCACCCTGGGATCAGACTTTTCCCTTAGGAACATCACCACGGATCATACCACTGACAACTGGCAAGTGACATTCACGCAACGCATGTGCCAGGCAACGACAATCTCCAAGAAGAGAGAGTACAACCATTGCCTCTTGTCATTCAAATGCGTCCAACACTATCAACATCATGGGGGTTACCATTGACCAGAAACTGAACTGGACCAGCCATATAAATGCTGTAGCTATAACAGCATGTCATAGGTTCAGAATTCTGCGGATAGTAACTCACCTCTTGTCTACAGAAGGTCTGACCACCATCTACAAGGCACAATTCAGGAGTGTGATGGAATAATCTCCACTTCCCAACAGAAGTACAGCTCCAACAACAGTCAGGAAGCTTGAGAAAATCTAGGACATATCAGCGCTCTTGATTGGCACCACATCCACAAACAGTAACTCCCTCTACCACCGACCCACAGGAGCAGTAGTGTGTACGATGTACAAGGGGCACTGCAGCAACTCACTGAGCCTTGTTAGACAGCACCTTCCAAGCCCACGACCATTATCATGTAGAAGGACAAGGGGAGCAGACACATTGGAACACCAACACCTGGAAGTGCCCCTCAAGTCACTCACAATCCCGTTTTGGAAACTTATCGCTGTTCCTTCACTGTCGCTCAGTCAAAATCCGGGAACTTGCTCCGTAACAGCACTGTGGGTGCCTCTGTATCTCAGGGACTCCGGCGGTTCGAGAAGGATGCTCAGCACCACCTCCTCAAGTGCTATTAGATTTGGGCAAAAAATGTTGACCTAGAAAGCGACACCCACATCCAATTAACCAATGTAAACAGTAATCTAAAAGGAAACAGTGGATCGGCAGAAATGGGACTTCTTCTAATTGGCCAGATCTAATGAGTGGTCTGTCAAAGCGATCAGTGTAGGGCCCTATTTTTTTTACACTTTATATGAACGAATAAATGAAGGTGTTTAGTAAATTTGCTGATGACACCAAGATTGGGAGAATAGTAAGTTGTGAAGAGGACATAAGGAGGCTACAAGGCATGTAGATAGGTTAAGTGAGTCGTCAAATGCGTGGCTAAAGGAGAATAACGTGGGAAAATGTGAAATTGTCAATTTAGGCAGGAAAATGTATTTAAACAAGAATCTTATTATCCAAATGGAGAGGGATTGCAGAGCTCTGAGATGCAGAGGGGTCGCGGTGTTCTAGTGAAGGAATCAGTAATGGCTAGTATGTAGGTACCGCAGGTAAATAGGAAAGTTAATTGAAGGTTATCATTTATTGCGAAGGGTTTTGAATGCAATAGTAGGGAGGTTATGTTTGAGTTGCACAGAGCACTGGTGAGAAAACAACTGGCGTGTTGTGTACAGTATTGGTCTCGTTATTTAAGGAAGGATGTAATGCGTTGGAAGCCATTCAGAGAAGGTTTAATAGACTAATATCTTGAATGGGCGGGTTTTCTGATGAGGAAGGATTGGGCAGGCTAATCTTGTATCCACTGGAGTTTAGAAGAGTGAATGGAAGATAAAAGATTCTGAGGGATCATGGCAGGGTAGCTGGAGAGGATCCTTCCTGCTGTGAGAGAATTTAGAACTGGGGCCCACTGTTTAATAATAAGGCGTCACCCATTGTGCACAGAGATAAGGAGAGTTTTTATTTCTCTCAGAGGGTCATGAGCCTTTGGAACTCTGTTTCTCAAAAGGTGGTTGGTGAAGAGTCTTTGAATTATTTTAAGGCAGATGTGGATCGGTCTTTGATAAGCAAGGGAGGTAAGCGATTTTCAAGGATAGGCAGGGCTGTGGAGTTGAGTTTACAATCAGATCAAACACGATCTGCTGCAGCAGTCTCCAAGTCTTCTGGCTCATGAGATATGGACTAAATCAAGTGATTCTCAGTACCCAGGTTAGACATGTATAAGTGGCGCCTGCTTTCACTGCCTGTCACACCTTCCATCACATTGTTGATGACTGAGATCGATCCCGCTTTTCCATATTTTGTGTGTGTGCGTGTGTACAGGACATAACAGGCCAATTACCCACTTCTCCCAGAAGGTGCCTGTCATGTAGTTGTCCTACAGCAGCTTGGCTGGAACTGCGGCTAATTCTGGCGCACAAGTCCTCAATGCTCAGACCGTGATGCAGTCAGCCCCTGGGGCCTTTGCTGTGCCCAGAGACTTCACAAGTACCTTGATATTATCGAAGTGAATCGAGTGGCTTCTGTCTGGCATCTGTAATTCAGAGGAAATGAGGTGGAGGCCGGGATGGATCATCCACTCGGACCTTCCGGCCGAATATGGTTTCAAATCTTGCAGCTGAGTCTTTTGTGCTGACATGCTGTGCGCCCAGATCATTGAGGATGTGGGTGTTTGCAGAGCCTCTCCCTCCGGTCTGAATATTATGTTTTAATGGAACCAACATTAGATGTTGCAGAAATGCAGAGCTTTAAACTGATCGCTTGACTGAGGGCTGGCTCATTTCTTCCAGTCGCACTGCACTCCGCTGTTTGGGTTCCTGTAATATTAATGCCGTTTTGCCACGTTCGAAACTCATTTTGAGGTGCGACTTGTGCTAATGGATTAACCCATTGCGGATATTAATAAACATTGAGTGGTTTGCATTATTTAAAAACAAAAGCTTTCTGCAGATGATAGCGGTGTCATGGGCAAAAGCATTTGCAGACATAACTGGGTACCACGAGGCATTTAAAAAATGCAACCATATTCTGTTAAACTGGTAACTCGTCCCAGCCTGAAGATTAATTTATCTGTTTGTCTCCCTTCCTCACATTTAATGTTCTGACTATATTGAATATTTCTCGGGGAAAGTGTGGTCTCTCGAAATGTGCCACTTACTACCTTGTGGCCATGCAAGGAGCAGATAAATTGGTCGTTTTCATCGATCTGATTCTGGAGCATCTTCCAATTCGTTATCCTATCGAGTTTATGTTCCTGTTTTTTATTCCCGTGTGTAATATCCATGCGGTTCTGCTTTACACAGTCACAGACTGTTCTGTCTGGTTCACTGTCACTTTTACATTCGATCGATTTTTGGCTATTTGCTGCAGTAAGTTAAGAGCAAAATATTGCAACATAAATACTGCATCTGTGGTTCTGGGAACAGTCAGTTTGTTGGGCTGTTTGAAGAATGTGTTCTGGTATTTTATGTATACGGCTCAGTATTGGGGCATGAAATTCCCCTGGTTTTGTTTTGTGCCATTGGATGTTCAGAATTCACGGACATGGGCAGCAATCGAGTTTCTTTATTACATTCTAACGCCGGGAGTCCAATTGTTCCTGGTTTAAGTGCTCAATGCTTTACCTGACAGGCATATTTTACTGAGGAGCAGATCCCGCAGGAGACTCCAGGCTCAGAGTAGTGAGGAGAGTCCCAGAGACACAGAGATGGAGACTCTAAGGAAATCAATCATTTTACTGTTTATTATCTCAGGAAATTTCATCCTGTTATGAGCTTACTTCACGATGTTTTCCCTATGGTGGCGAATGGTAGGTTTGGGCTACACTTACGTAAGACCACCACTTTATATTCGGGAAATAGGCTTCATGCTGCAGCTCCTGACCTGCTGCACAAACACTAGTTTGTATGCAGTGAGCCAGACTAAGTTCAGAGAGCAGCTGAAGGCTGGGCTGAAATTCCTCTTTACTCCGATTCTAAAACTCATTCAGTGCTGTGCTGAACTGAATGATTTCACAACAAGAACACGCTCACTCCTCATGCTTTGCCCGACGCAGCTCTCAACAGCAGGTCCAGTGATAGTGATTAATTATAAATCTCTGACTGACACAGGGTGAGCCATCCTCAGCCGCTGTCAGAGATAAACTATGAACTGGGAAAAGACTCTGGCTACCACCTAGATTCGATATTGGGCTTCGGGAAAGTGTAGTCTGGGATTATTCTAACTGGAGCCCCTGTTGGAAAAGCCCATATATCAGCATCTCACACAAAGTACCATGTAACTTCCCCCCATACCAATCAGAAAGTGGCTCCCATCACACCCAGCACAAAGTCTCCCTCCACAGCAAAACTCAAATTGATTCCTGTGGACAGAAAACCCAACAACAAGCTGGACATCCACTTCTGAGCACAATAATTCAAATCAAATTAATTCCCTCCTGTCAGACTGATCATGTTCAATAGAAGCCTCAGCAGTCACGTCATTCTGTTTCATTGTGTCATCGGTGTGTATTCAGACATCAATGTCACTTCACATGGGCTATAAAGGCTTCCACCCCAATTCGACAATGACTGCCTCAGCCTGGACTCGCATCTTTTGTCAGAGTTTTTGTCTCTTTGGATCGTCTGATCAAGGAATGAATTTAAAAAGGGTGAAATCCTCTTGTCAAACCCGTTTCACCGTCTTCAGATTAATGTGATACAACCCTACCCTCTGCTGGCCGCTCACCGCCACTACAGGCACAGCTCTTTTCCAGTCTCAGAGAAGTTCAGTTGCTGCATGGCAGCATCTTGAAACAGATTGAAGAAGTCTGAATATGGAACAATACTGTAAGGGATTGAAGATTGCAGCAGGGTGCACAGTATCACAGTATCACATATCACATCCATTCTGCAACTGCCTCTATACCCCATGGGTTTCCGTTTCCATTACATTTCTAACTAATGACGTCTGACCGCACGCCTTTGGCAATACTATCTGTATGACAAGAAACGGACTATCATCATCACTGTCAGCTATTCTGGAAGCGGCCACAATCCAATTCATCAGACATGTTTGCTTTGCTATTAAGATTCCCATGTCCCTTGTATTCTATGAACCGATACATTGCTAACGGAGCGACCTCGATTTTTGCCCTACAGCATGTCCTGTAGAGATTGAGCCACCAACGACTGCCTGGCTGCAGTTAGAGTGTTTGTTCTTTTTTCAAAGCAGGGTGTAACATTTTCAAGCTTCAAGTCATCGGGCGTCACTCCCGTATACAAGGAAGAATGAAAGATTATGATCAGTGCCTCCGCTAAGACCACCACCCTTCACTCAGCAACCCTCGTACATCTCTGTTCTGACACAAGAGCGCTGGAATGAAACGGGTTAACTGAACCTGTTTGTTCGGTGGCTGTAATTAATGTCAGTCTCCATGGAATTTAACTGTGCCTCTGACAGGTTGCCCTCTTCTGTTTATAAGTGGCGCCTTTCAATGCGTTATCACAGAGTATTATCGGGAGCATTCAATCCGCCACAAGCCGGGATCATCGGCTTAACAGAGAGGCAGAGGAGAGGACAGAATCTGAGAAGAATAGGTTAGACTGTTACAACAATTGATCAGAGACTGAGAATAATAGATTGGGAAGTTAAAACAATAGATCAGAGACTGAGAATAATAGATTGGAAAGGTAAAACAATAGATCAGAGACTGAGAATAATAGATTGGAATGTTACAACAATGGATCAGGACCTGAGAATAATAGATTGGGAAGTTAAAACAATGGATCAGAACCTGAGAAGAATAGATTGGAATGTTACAACAATGAGCAGGAGCTTCACCACGGCGCTAAACTTACTTTCTGCAGAAGATCATTGGATAACATTAAATTTGCGCATTTTATTTGCGCTTTTGGTTATTCAAGGAGTTTACTATCCCATCCTCGCTATTCTCGGTGTCCCTGGTAAGTCTTTACATTCAGAAATTAACTTGTGCGGCATGGTTAACTTCATTACAGTGCATGTCGTCTAAATTCTGGTAAGACCAGTGTCATTTTGTGAAGTTCTGACCACAAACTCCATTCCTGATCCACGGACCCCATACATCGTATCTGCTCATTTCTGTGGGTCATGGCTGTACTTGAGGGCTCAGTTGGCCCACCATTCTCTGCATTGTCAAGGGGGTTGTCAGGCGTAGCACCCGGCGGGGAGAATTGAAATTGAGTCACACACAAACTGCCAGCCAACATTCCCTATTCGGGCCCACAGGTGAGCAGTTCTGCGCCACAATTTAGTCTCCTCAGTTTCTTCCTTTGACTGACATTTGCCAACAGCCCCCAGCAGACCAGAACGCACGGCCCATTCCCTTTCCACTTTCCATGTCCCTACCTCCACGGCACCCACTGCCCCGGCGCTGCTTCATCCCTGCTGGAGCCCAGCATCCATGGCACGCTGGAGTTCGGGTACGAGGTGGGGGTCAGTTGGGGAATGAACAACCGCAGCTCCTCCAGTCTGTTCATGTATCAAACATCACTGGATCCACTCTGGTAAATAACGCCTATACTCCCTCCAAAACCTTTGTATCTTTCTGAAAGTGTGGCGCCCGATGTTTGAAACAACATATAGGACGGGACCAAAATACTGCTTTACGTAGCTTTATTATACCACCGTGCATTGTGTTCCCTCTGCCTCTATTAACACTGTGGATGATGCCATAAGCTCTATTCAGAGCGTTCTTAGCCTGTCCTGACACCGGCAGAGATTTGTGCACAAACAGCCCAGGTCTCTCTGTCCTTGCACTGCCTCTGATTTGGACAGTGGAGTTTGTATTCGTTACCTTATACTGGATTGTATCCTCTCCAATATTCTCCCCATCCCAACCTCTCTTACTTCCTTTTAAAACTTTTTGTAAATTGTAATTCTGTTTTCCAGCTCTGGTTTAATGGGTTCAATAGCTTCTTCTTCAGTTCGGTGTAGTATTTGGTCCGATGTTGCTCCTGTCAAAAGCCTAGAAATGTTTGGTTATACTAAAGGTGCTATATTATTGTAAGCTGTCTTTGTTGTTGTTTTTTAAATGCTCCACATGTCAGGCAGAAACTGCAGCGAGGAAGCAAATGTGATGTTTCAGGCCGGTGAGCCTTGATAATGGAGGGGTTTAGGACCTGTCAGAAACAGCCCTGCCGAAGCCCCGGGTTTGAGATCCACTCACAAAACTGTTGGCAACAGGAGAACCCAGTCAGTAATCCAGGCAAACCAGCGTTTGTGTTACCAGCCCCTGGGCGAATAAAGGAGAAGGGCAGCGGAAGGAGGATTACACAGCTGGAAGAAAATAACCTGTCCAATCCAAAACTCATAGTTTAGCGTTCAGCATTGTGACAACTCAATTTCACCAGGGATAGTAGGAAGGGGGGAAGGTTGCTTAGATTTGGTTGAGGGTAGGGGGTCAACAGATTTTAAGCCATGCAGGGAAATTAAAACAGAATTTGGAATAGATTTTAATTCAAATATTTCAGTAACAACCTTTTATCGCTTTAATCTCTCCAGCCTTCCAGATCATCACTGACTTTCCCTTTGTTCGTTCCGGCACAATCATATTCACACAGCTCAGGAAAGAAGAGCACAATTCAACATTTCAAGACTTGCCTAATCAAACTGGTCACTTTTGTCCCAAGCTAATTCCCATGCTTATCTTTCTTCCACACAGTTAATTTATTGTCAATTGTCACCCTGTCTCGGGGAAACTGCGGTCTATCTAAATGTGTCTCTCGCTACCTGGTGGCCATGTCAGCGGCAGATCTACTGGTCGTTATCCTCGACCTGATATTAAGGCACATTCCAATCCTTTTTGCGGAGCAGTTTCGTTTCCTGTATTCTATTCCTGTGTGTAATATCCATGCTGTCTTCCTATATGCCGCCACTGACTGTTCCGTCTGGTTCACTGTCACTTTCACCTTTGATCGATTTGTGGCTATTTGTCACCAGAATATGAAAGTTAAATATTGTACCGAGAAAACAGCGACTGTTGTTCTGGGAACAGTGACTGTGCTGAGCTGTTTAAAGAACATCATCTGGTATTTTACCCTCACAGGTCTGTATTTTCTGAGGAACGGGCCCTGGTTTTGTTATATACCTTTTGCTGTTCAGCTCTCTACGGTCTGGATGACTATAGAATTTCTCCATTACATTCTTACCCCCTGTGCACCATTTTTCTTGATTCTGCTGCTCAATGTTCTCACCGTCAGACATATTTTAGTCAGCAGCAGAACCCGCAGGAGACTCCGGGCTCACAGCAGTGGAGAGAGTCCCAGAGACCCAGAGATGGAGAGTCGGAGGAAATCCATAATTTTACTAGTCATTATCTCAGCCAATTTCATCCTGTTGTGGGCATTGTTAATATTGTTTTCTATATGGAGCCGGATATCATTCTTGGGGAATGTGCAAGTTGACCTAGATTATATTGTGTTGGAATTGGGCTTCATGCTGCAGCTCCTGAGTTGCTGCACAAACACTGGGATTTGCGCCGTAACCCAGACTAAGTTCAGGGAGCAGTTGAAGAATGTGCTGAAATATCCCTTTACTCCAATTCTTCAATCCATTGAATGACATTAACACTGACTGACTGAGAATGTCCATTTAATTTTGTATTTCCATTGGTGACCGGTCTGTTACTGTGCCGACAGCAGGCAAAGAGCAGGGTGGTGCTGTTATCTTTATGGTGACAGTGCAAATGGACAGAGTCTGTTCCACATGATGTTGTTTGCCAGCCCTGCACAGAGGCCCATACTGACTGGAGCACAGAGATATAAAGGGTCGTGTCATCATTGAGCCTGCCCGCTCCTGGTTGTCATAGCAACCAGGGCATCAACAAAAGCAGCAACAACAAGTAGTGATGGTGTCTATCACTGGCCGGGGGAGTGCTAAGTCAGGTAATTGTGTTTGGCGGGTATTCCGGGCACACCAGGGCAGGAGGGTAATATAGCAGCAACAGTGGGGGAGGCGCCCATAACTGTTACACCGAGTAAGTGGCGTCATACAACAGGTGCAGCGTCGGAAGGTGTATGGTATTCCAGGAAATCGAATGAGGAAAGGTAATATACCGGGTACACAAGCTGTGGGGGTACGGCGATGTGATAATCCAGGTATACCGCGGGAGGAAGGATATCATACCTTGTGCACTAGATGTGGCAGTGTAGCGATGTGATATATCAAGTATAGCGTGCGAGGAAACGTGGTATAACGGGCTTTTATACCAATACCGACCCTCTAACTGTGCAGCAATACCTCAGTACTGACCCATGACAGCACATCACTGATCAGTACTGTGATTCTCCAACAATGTATCGCTCCCTCAGTACTCATCCGTCCACAGTGCCGGCATTCACTCAATGATGCCTCTCTTACAGTGCACTGCTCCCTCAGTACTGACCCTCTCATAATGCAGCACTGTGACAGCACTGAGCCTATATCAGTGAAGCAGTCCCTCAGTTCTGACCCTCTATCTGTGCAGCACTGTTGCAGTTATCACCCTCTGACAATGCGATGCTTCTTCCGTGCTGAACCTCTGACAGTGCCGCACTCACTCCGCACTGACATTGCAATAGTGCGGCTATCCGTCAGTGCTGATCCTCCGATAGTGCAGCACTCCATTAGTACTGACCGTCTGACAGTGCAGCATTGGCTGAGTATTGAACCTTCAACAGTGCAGGTCTCCCTCACAATGACCCTCTGACAGTGAAGCACTCCCTAAACACTGACCCTCGAGCAGTGCAGCACTACTTCGCTACTGACCATCTGATAGTGCAGCCCTTTGTGCTCCCCCAATAACACTGTGGAGCTTTCTCAGTATTGACCCTCTGGCAGTTCAGCACTCTCTCATTACAATCCACGCAAAAATGCAACACTACCTCAGTACTAACTCGATGACAATGCAGCACTCCATCAGTAGTCGCCTTTTAACAGTGCAGCACTCGCTCTGTTCTAACCTTCCAGCAGTGCAACAATCCCTCAGCATTTACCAACTGATAGTACAGCACTCCCTTAATACTGACTCTCCAGCAATACAGCTATCCCTCAGTACTGACCATCTGATCGTGCAGCACTTCCTCAGTGCTCCCTCAGCGGACACTTCATAGCTCCTTCAGTACTCACCCTCTGCCAGTTCAGCACGCTCTCGGTACTGGACATCCAACAGTGCAGCACTCCTTCAGCTCTGAACCTCTGACAGTGTGGCGCACCCTCAGCACTGACCCACCGATAGTACAGCACTCCCCTGTGCCGACCCTCTGACAGTGCAGCACTCTCTCAACACTCACCCTTTGACAGCACAGCTTTCCATCAGTACGGCCTCTCCCATAGAGCAGAGCTCCATCAGTACTGACCGTCTCGCAGTGCAGCTCTCCGAAAATGTTGACGCCACAACACTGCAGAATCCCCTTTTTACTGACCCGCCTTTATATCAGCTCTCACTGTCTATGACCTCCTAATCAGTGCATCAATGTCTAAATACTGACACTCCCACAGTGCAGCACTACCTCAATACTGAACCACAAACAGTGCAACACCAGCTGATTACACACCCTCCCGACAGTGCAACACTTCCTCAGTAAACACTCTCCGACACGCTGGCCCTCCCTCAGCACTGAAGCTCCGACAGGGCAGAATTCCACCTGTCCTAACCCACCGACTGTGCATCACTCTCTAATTCTCCACCTTTCAAGAGTGCATTATTCTCCCACCACTGACCCTCCAGCCTGTGGTGGAAGATAGAAATAGTGAGGTTGAATATCATTAGGACATTTTACTTTAGAGTTGAATCAGTGGTCACTCTTTGTTAAGGCGTACAAAACGGTTAAAGTCTTCACACAGGATACTTTGCACGTACAGTCATTTCAGAGGACCATTGGAACATTCCCTGATGATGTGAGAATTCACTGACATTTCAGAAGCCTTTTCGGAATCCAGTACCAGATATGGGCAATCTCCAGGAGAAAAAAAATCAGGAAATGTAAATTCTGTCCATGTGATAAAGTTTCACCCTTTAGCAAAGGCATGTTAAAACGATAGTACCATTCATTAATTATAAGTTAATGTGCAATTTGGAGTCATTGAAGTTTCAAGAATGAATCCTTTTAACCTGGTCCAGTGTATCACTAAGCTCTAGTGGACTATATTCAATAAGAAATCAACATTATCAGAAACCATTATGAAGGGCCGATGCGGCGGGGATATAGCCTTTCAATGACCGAATTGGAAAAAAATATATATATATATATTGTAGGAGCATTCTGTAAAAATTTAATAATCTAGTTCACACAAATACAGATGATGAGAATACTAAAACAAGGTATACTGGTTGTAAGAGTTGTTATTAGAACATATTAGAAAAAAAATATTTACCATTTAAACACTCAGAGTGACCATATAATGACACAGTCCTCAATAATTACACCATTATCAAAAACACTGAATAATAGAACCTTAAGAGGATGATTAAAGAGAAAGCAGCTTAGACAAAGAAGCAACACCACAGTTGCCAAGGGCAACGTAATTCAATCAGAATTGACAGATAGAGAGGAAATCATACCGCTGAAAAAGCCAGCAGTATTAAAATCCTCATTTTACCGCTTCTCACTAGAGCTGTCCGCATGGCTAGACATTTCGAACTTCATTGCGCTGACCATAATCGGCTCACTCTTCTTGGCACTGAAAGTAATAATTTGCTTTAAAGCTTGATGCAACATTATAAGATATTTCTGACTGTACATTGTATAGTTTTATGTTATGGATTCTATCTTAAAACTAAGATTATGCTTTCCATCTGTGTGTATCTTTAACGTTTCATGTACTTAACTATTTAAGGTAACTTGCATGTTCTGGCTCTTGAATAAATATTTGAATAATGTAGGAAACATAATGTCTCACTCAGTATTCTGTATGCGACTTCACAGAGCTCAACAGTGCACCTTCCTAATGAGGGAATTAACTTTTATAACGAGAGCCACGGACCATTATAATATCTGTGTATTTGTTACATAGCTGAGCATTATATTGTTTTCAAAGGACAACCTTACTGAAGGGTACGATCGCTGCTGGAATCTTTCACTCAGTGTGTGGTGGATCATTTCTTCAGTCCCCAAGCAAGAGTATGTGAGAGGTGTACATTTTAAATTCAGGTGAAAGTAATTATCAGGGAAGAGGTCGTTATCTGGGACAGCCCCTTATGGATCAAGGTAATAATCCACATCAGACCCTGCGGCATTGCAGCACTCCCTCCGCAATGACCATTTGACAGTGCACTGCCCCCTCAGTACAGAGTCTCTGACAGTGCGTCACTCCCTCAGTACTGACACTCCGATTGTGCAGCACTTCCTCATTACTGAACGTCTGACATTCCCCCGCTCCCTTCAATTAGCACTGAGCCCCACCTCCACCGCTCTTATACAATAAGGTAGTCGTGAATTCAGTGGACCGACATGTTCTCACTGTTAAAGGTTTGGACACCTGAAATAATAAGAGAATCACAGAATCGCCGCATTGCGACTGAGCAGAAAGAGGCCATGCGGCCCATCGTGTCTCTACCTGCCGCCCGAATGTGCATCATGGCTCAGTGCCGTCCTCCTGACTTTTCCCTGTAACTCTGCACATTGTGTCCATATGAATAATCATGTAATGGCCTCTTGAATGCCTCGATTGAACCTGCACCCAACACACTTCCAGTTAGTCCACTGCAGTCCAGAACCATTTGCTATGTGAATCAATCTTTCCATCCCCTCAAGCCAGATTTAACAGGCCGGATTGGAAAGGTAAGAGTCACAAGGCAACGGTACTGCAACAATGGATGATCTCTCTGTGAGCTTTGTTGTCTAGAGTTGGCGGTTGCAATCATTTCACTCAGGGCCGGCTGTCAAAATATATATTTTTTAAGTATTGGAGCTAAATTAGTTCAAGTGTAATCAATGGACATTGAGGGTCTGTAGGGTCGATATGTTTATTCATATCAGTGAAATATTTTCAAATTAAGGATGCGTAAACTAAAGGTTTATTTGACAAGATACCAGAAAATGCCAGGTCACCGTGGAGACTGTTGGCGTTTTCGGAGATTCTCTGGTTTCAGTTGATCTGCCAGATTCTTGAGATTGTTTAGCAGCAACTGGGAGAGCCGCAGTGAAGCAATCCCCAACTAGATTGTGACACAAGTATATTGTCCCTTTAATGTGGGGGCCAGACAGCACCCAATGGACCAGGTGTCACCTTCCTGAGTGCTGCTATGACTCGAAATATGTATTTTCTAACAATCTTATCCACGTGCATGGTCACATTCACAGGCCTGAGACGTGGACAGGTTCTGTTTCTTCAACGTTCGGTGTAGAGGTCGGGTATGTGTGGGCATTAATTTTCCAAAATTCGCTGGATTCTGGAAAGGTCCCATCAGACTGGAAAGCAATAAATTTAACCCCTCTTAACACGAAGGGAAGGAAAGGAAATCAGGGAACGATAGGCCAGTTAGCTTGACGCCTGTCGTGGGGAAGGTGTTAGAATTGATCGTTAACGGAGTTCTAGCTGGGCACTTGCAAAACCTCAAGGTAATGGGCGAGAGTCAGCATGGTTTTGTGCAAGAAGTATCATGGTTAACCGATTTATTTGATTTGTTTGATGTTGCAACTTGCGCCGTGGATAAAGGGGAACCTGTAGATGTGCTGTGCTTGGGCTTCCAGAAGCATTTGATAAGCTGCCACATGAAAGGCTATTGCAGAAAACAAAAGCTCAGTGTTTAGCGGGTAACACAGTAACACGGATAGAACATTGGCTGGCTCGAACATTGGCAGGGGCGGGGCATGATGCTCCTTTGTCTGAGTGGGGGCGGAACATGTTGATCCACTGTAAGAGCGGGAGCGAGGCCTGTTGCTCCATTGTCAGAGCGAAGGCGAGGCCTGTTGCTCCATTGTCAGAGCGGAGGCGGGGCCTTTTGCTGTTTTGCCAGAGCTGGGTGGGGCCCGTTTGTCCATTGTCAGAGCGGAGGCTTGGCCTGGTGCTACATCGTCGGAGAGGAGCTGGGCCTTTTATTTTTTGTCAAAGTGGAGGCGGGGCCAGTTGCTCCATTGTCAGAGCAGAGGCGGGGCCTGTTGCTCTATTGTCAGAGCAGAGGCGGGGCCTGTTGCTCCATTGTCAGAGCAGAGGCGGGGCCTGTTGCTCCATTGACAGAGCAGATCCCGGGCCTGGTGCTCCATTTCCGGACCTGAAGCGGGACCTGTTGCTTCAGTGTCAGAGGGGTGGCGCGGCCGGTTGCTCCATTTTCAGAACGGAGGCGGGGCATTTTGCTCCATTTTTGAAGCGGAGGCGGGGCCTGTTCCTATATTGTTAGAGCGGAGATGTGACCAGATACTCTGTTGCCTGTTACTGCATTGCCAGAGCGGAGGCGGGGCCTGTTGATCCATTGTCACAGAGGGGGCGTGGCCTGTTGCTCCAGTGACAGGGCGGGGGCGGGGACAGTTTATCAAATGTCAGAGCGGGGGCGGGCCTGTTACTCCACTGTCAGTGCGCAGCATGGGCCTTTTGATGCATTGTCAGCGCTGGGGCTGCGCCGGATGCTCTTTTGTCATAGCAGGGGCGGGGACAGTTGCTACGTTGTCAGAGCGGGGATGGGACCTGTTGCTCGATTGTCATAGCAGGGGCGGGTCATGTTACTCCAATGTCAGAGCGGAGGTGGGGCCTGTTAATCCATTGTCTGAGCGCGGGCGGGGACAGTTACTACATTGTCAGAGCGGGGGCGGGGCCTATTACTTCATTCTCAGAGCGGACACGGGGTCTGTTGATCAATTGTCAGAGCGCGGGCGGAGCCTGTTACTTCATTGTCAGAGCGGGGGCGGGGCCTGTTACTTCATTGTCAGAACGGAGGCGGGGCCTGTTGATCTTTTGCCAGAGCGGGGCGGGGCCTGTTGCTCCATTGTCAGAGCGTGGGAGGGGCCTGTTGCTCAATTCTCAGATCGGAGGCTGGGCATGCTGCTCCATGGTCGGAGCTGAGTTGGGGCCTGTTGCTCTTTTGTCAGCGCGGAAGCGGGGCCTGTTGCTCTTTTGTCTGCGCGGAAGCGGGGCCTGTTGCTCTTTTGTCTGCGCGGAAGCGGGGCCTGTTGCTCTTTTGTCTGCGCGGAAGCGGGGCCTGTTGCTCTTTTGTCAGCGCGGAAGCGGGGCCTGTTGCTCTTTTGTCTGCGCGGAAGCGGGGCCTGTTGCTCTTTTGTCAGCGCGGAAGCGGGGCCTGTTGCTATTTTGTCAGCGCGGAAGCGGGGCCTGTTGCTCTTTTGTCTGCGCGGAAGCGGGGCCTGTTGCTCTTTTGTCAGCGCGGAAGCGAGGCCTGTTGCTCTTTTGCCAGAGTGGGGCGGGGCGTGTTGCTCTTTTGCAAGGGCGGGGCGGGGCCTGTTGCTCTTTTGCCAGAGCGGGGCGGGGCCTGTTGCTCCATTGAAAGATCGGACGCTGGGCATGCTGCGCCATGGTCGGAGCGGACGTGGGGCCTGTTCCTTTTTTGTCAGAGAGGAGGCGGGGCATGTTGCTCCATTGTCAGAGCAGAGCCCGGGTCTATTGCTCCATTTTCGAACCTGAGGCGGGGTCTCTTGTTCCATTGTCGAAGCGGAGGCGGGGCCTGTTCCTGGATTGTCAGAGGGGAGACGTGACCTGTTACTGTGTTGTCAGAGAGGAGGCGTTGCCTGTTACTCTATTGTCAGAGCGGGGGCGTTGCCTGTTACTCCATTGTCAGAGTGGAGGCGGTGCCTCTTGCTATTTTGCCAGAGCGGGTCGGAGACTGAAGCACTCATGAAAGAGCGGGGGCGGGGCCTGTTACTTCATTGTCAGAGCGGGATCAGTTCCTGTTACTTCATTGTCAGAGCGAGACCAGTTCCTGTTACTTCATTGTCAGAGCGGGAGTGGTTCCTGTTACTCCATTGTCAGAGCGGAGGCGGGGCCTGTTGATCAATTGTCAGAGTGGGGGCGGGGCCTGTAGCCCCATTGACAGAGCGCGGGCGGTGCCTGTAAGTTCATTGTCAGAGCGGGGGCGGGGCCTCTTGATGCATTGTCAGAGGCGGGGCTGCGCCCGATGCTATTTTGTCAGAGCAGAGGCGGGGCATAAAGCTCTTTTGTCACAGGAGAGGAAGGCCTGTTGCTCTATTGTTGAGCAGAGGCGGGGCCTTTCGCACCATTTCGGAGAGGATGCGGGGCCTGTTACAGCATTGTCAGCACGGGGGCGGGGCCTGTTGCTGTATTGTCAGAGTGGGGACAGGGCCTGTTGCTCCATTGACAGAGCGGGGGCGTGGCATGTTTCACTGTTGCCATACCGGGGGTGGGGCGAGGAACTTTTTTTTCAGAGCAGGGTGGGGCATGATGATCTTTTGTCAGAGCAGAGGAAGGCCTGTTCCTCCATTGTCGAGCAGAGAAATGCCTGTTCATCCATTGTCGGAGATAATGCGTGGCCTGTTCCTGCATTGCCAGCACGGGGGCGGGGCCTGTTGCTCTATTGTTAGAGTGGGGACAGGGCCTGTTACTCCATTGACAGAGCGGGGGCGTGGCATGTTTCTCTGTTGCCATACCGGGGGCGGGGCCAGTAACTTTGTTTTCAGAGCTGGGTGGGGCCTGTTTCTCTATTGTCAGAGCGGAAGCGGGGCCTGTTGATCCATTGTCAGAGCGGTGGCTGCGCCCGCTGCTCTTTTATCAGAGCAGGAGCGGGGCATGATGCTCTTCTGTCAGAGCGGAGGGTGGTCTGTTGCTCCATTGTCAGAGCGGATGCATGGGCCTGTACCTGAATTGTCAGAGCAGAGGCGGGGCCTGTTGCTCCATTGTTAGAGCGGAGGCGCGGCCTGTTTCTCCAGCGTCAGAGAGGAAGCGGGAACTGTTGCTCCATTGTCAGCACGGGGGCCGGGCATGTTGCTGTGTTGTCAGAGTGGGGACGGGGCCTGCTACCCCGATGTCAGAGCGGGACCGTGGAATGTTACTCCATTGCCATGATGGGGGCGGGGCCTGTTACACTGTTTTCAGAGCGGGGGCGGGGCCTGTTTCTCCGTTGTCAGAGAGGGGGCGGGGAATAATACCCCATTTTCAGAACAGGGTTGGTTCCTGTTACTCCATTATCAGAGCGGAGGCGGAGTCTCTTGATCCATCTTCAGAATCTGGGCCGCGCCCCATGCTCTTTTGTCAGAGCAGGGGTGGGGCTTGACGCTCCATTGTCGGAGCGGAGCGGGGCCTATTCCTTTTTGTCCGAGCGGAGGCGTGTCCTGTTGCTCCATTCTATAAGCGCGCAGCGGTGACGTTTGATTCATTGTCTTACCCGAGCCGGGCATTTTGCTCCATTGCCTGGGCGGGGGCGGAGCCTGTTTGCTTCATTGTCAGAGCGGGGCGGAGCCTGTTTGCTTCATTGTCAGAGCGGGGCGGAGCCTGTTTGCTTTATTGTCAGAGCGGGGCCGGGTCCTGTTGCTTCATTGTCAGAGCGGGGCCGGGTCCTGTTGCTTCATCGCCTGGGCGGGCCGGGTCCTGTTGCTTCATTGTCAGAGCGGGGCCGGGTCCTGTTGCTTCATTGTAGAGCGTGGCCGGGTCCTGTTTCTTCATTGCCAGAGCGGGGCCGGGTCCTGTTGCTTCATTGCCAGAGCGGGGCGGGGCCTGTTGCTCCATTGTCAGGGTGCGTGCGGGTGCTGCCATTGTGATGTCAGGGTTGGGTGGGGCCTGTCGGTTCAGTGATTTAGTGGGTGTGGCTATGGGGAAAGCGCTCACCTTTTCAAGTTGAGTGGACAAGCCCCTCTCGAACACGTGGGTCACAAGTGACCGCTCCCATTGCTGCCGCCGTAGCAACCAGGAAAGTTGTCCAAACAGAAAACGCACAGTTAGGGGCTGGTATCTCAGGGACATTGGATGAGTGGTGATATCACAGGAATCCGTCGTTAAGGGGAGATATACCAGCTGCTCCGGGTGGGAGGTGGTCTTTGTCCACAAGTGAGAAAGGAGATATACTTGCTGCACATTGCGCGTGGGGTGGGGGTTATATCCTGTACACTGGGGCAGGGAGTTAGATAGAAGAGGTACACGCATCGTTAGAGATAGACTTGACTGACCGAGTTAGCATCAAGTTTTCTCGGCACCCTTGGAGAGGGAGATAATGCAGAAAGGGAGATTTATAAAAGCTGCAGAGAAAGAACACTGTGATATATAAGTTACACAAGGGGACAGATTTACTCCATACACAGGGTGAATATCTGATAGATCAGGTACACAGGAGGATGGGAACTGCTACAATGGGTGAGAGGGGAGGTTTACCAGGTACACCAGGGCGAAGGTGGGGTGAATATTTAAGTTCGACCGGGAGAGGGTATATACGAGCTTGTTGGAAGAAGGCGAAAATATGTGATTTGAAACTCGGTATTTACTTCAGGGACTGTTAGAGTTACCGGGTCTCTTTCAGGCTCAGGTTCTGCGCTGGTGTAAGAGTCTGTATTAGAATCTGTTTTAGATTCAGGGTCTGATTTAGTTACGCCTGGTCTTCAGGTGAGATTGTACATTATTTTAAGGCTAAGTGGCTTTATTAGATACATGGATTGTCATAAATTCAGTGCCTGAGGGAGACAAAGATAGTGTGCGTGTTTGAGAGAAAGATAGAGATAAGGATAGCGTGTGTGAGACAAAGAGAGAGAGATTGAGACAGAGTCATGGGGAGATGGAGTGAGAGAGAGAGAGAGACGCAGAAAGTGAAATAGAGACAGAGTGACCAAGGCAGCTTGAGTAAACCAGACAGACACAGTGAAACAGCAGAGGGCAGAAACAAAGAAGTAAAACAGGCAGAAAAAAATGTTTCTAAGGAATAGACAGAGATTAAGGAAAGGGACAGAGAAAGGGAGAGAGACAGACAGCGGAGGAGACTGAAAACAGAAACAAAGAGTGACAGAAACAACAAGGTAGAGCGGCATTGGAGAAACAGGGAGTCAATGGGATGCAGGGAGACAGATAGAAAGAAAGTGCCAGATAAAAATAGAGAGAGCAAAAGGGAGTGAGAGAGACAGAAATAGGGAGTGTCAGGCAGGTAAAAAATCAGACAGAGAGAGGGAGAGATGTTGCCACACACAGAGAGTTAGGGTGAGAAAACAGTGAAAGAAAGCAATAGGCTTGGACAGTAACTGATAGTGAAATGGAAAGAGTGGCACAGAGAAGCAGGGGCAGGGAAAGAGACAGGGTGAGAGGGACAGGGCAGGGCATAGAGAGAGGAAGCGGAAGGGGAGTGATGGCACTGGACTCAGAGGCTCCGAGGGAGATGCAGGGAAAGCATGTTTAGAGATACAGAGATTGATACATGGACAGAAATATAGGCAACGTGTGGGACTCAGATACTACGATGGATAGGATCCTCTATCTGTTTTATGGAAATGTCATCCCCCAGCAAGGGCCTGTTTTCTGATCTCCCAAATGATCACTATTGCAGGCGAAGACAAAGGAAACTACAAAGGAGCTCTGAAATTCCCTGCAAAGCGTGGCAGCATTGAAGGCAATGAGTGGCAGGAGCTTGTTCCCAATCGATCAGAATGGCAACATCTTGTCCATCAAGCTGCATTGCGTTTCGTGCCTTACCGGCTTAATGATGAGGCAGAGCGGCAGCAGAGAAGGGAAGGCAGTGGAACAACGTAGTACTCTAGGGCAGTGCCTCGCGTGTCGCCCTGCCTCATGCGCCCAGAGATCTGCAGGTCAAGAATCAGCCTCTTCACCCACACGGTGACAATGGCAGATACTCTGGAGTCCGAGCAGATGTAACCCTAGAATCCAGGGACAGTCGGCGATGACCAATTAGTTTCAGGGCGTGTGTTAACTTCAAGGCCTGGTGTAGTTTGAGGTCCTGCAATAGTCACAGGGTCTGTATTCGATTCACAGTCTGAATCATTACCGGGGCCTGTAATGGTCTCATTTCTGCATTATTTTCAGGGTATTCATTAGATTCGGGGCCTATGTTTGTTTCACGGGTTTGATCTGTTTGGGAGACTGCAGTTGTTGCTGGGTGCAATTGCTTCTGCTCTTTATTCATTACCGTATAAGTAAGATCAGCCTCTGGCACAAAGAAACTGTTCAAGACAAGTGTAACCATGACATAAGGGCCTCTGGCCTTTGTTAGGCCTCTGGCTTCCGATGGCCACTGTAGGCACTCAGTCATCGAATCATACAGCAGCGGGAGAGGCAACATGTCTATCCTGTCAGTAATAAATTAATGGCCTCTTATTCGTCTCAGGGCCCGTGTTGTTCTTAGTGTTCAATATTAAGTGTGTGATACTACATTTTCCAAGGCCAATAAAATCAATCGTTCTCTCCTCCCCTCCATTAGATGAGCAAATTTCCACTGTCTGTACACGTGCAATTCTATTTTGAAGGTTATGTGTCCATCTGCCTCCACCAGTCTTTCAGGCTGAAAATCCCTGACTTCTTCCGCCAACAACTGTTTATCCCATCTCTGCTTCTTTGTCAATCATTTTAAATCTCTGCTCGTCACTGACACTAATTCTAGGTTCACTCGTTATTTACTGCAACAAATCACTTCATGAATTTTAATGTATCTTTTAAACCTCCCCTTAATTCTCTCCACCTAATTCAAGCCTCTCACCCCTGCTGCAATTCCAGTAAAATTCCTCTCTTGCAGCCTCTCCAAGGCCTTGACATCCTTCCTGAAATGGGCTCACCGGAAAGATACACAATACTTTAGCTAAGGCTTCACCAAGTCTTAAAAATTTACACATCTTTTGGTCTGCATTTCTGAATTTTGTAAAATCTGAATCTCTATCAATGAAAATATATTGTTTTTTAATACTCTAGAAAGTGTGCCCTGGCATATATATTGCATTGGTTATATCAAAACCCTTATTTATTATTGATCAACTCCTACATTAGCCCTATTTTCTCCTTCTCAATCCTCTCTATACACTATCCCACTCCTCAAAAACTCTCAGTCTCTTAAAACCCTCAGAATATTAAAACAATGGATCAGAATCTTAGAACAATAGATTGGAATGTTACAACAATGGATGAGAATCTGATAAAAATAGATTGGAATTGTACAACGATGGATCGGAATCTGAGAACAATGGATTGGAATGTTACAGCAATGGATTAGAATCTGAGAATTATAAAATGGAATGTTACAGCAATGAGCAGGAGTTTATCGCCTGTGCTTTGTGAACTTAATTCATATTTTGATTGGATGTCATTGAAACGCCGGATCTATTGGCCACTCCAGTTTATTTAAGCGGGTTGCTATCCATTCCTCGCTATTAGTGGCGTCCCTGGTACGTCTCACTATGTACGGTCATTAATTCCACAAACAATGTTTAACTGAATTACTCATCTCCATCAAATATATAAGTGTTTCGCGATTGCAAATAGTTTCACCCAGTTCAGGAAAACAGAGACAACAGGATGATGATTATCATCGAGTTATGCAATTTCAGTATCATATTTCAACTCTTTTGTCTTTCACCATGTAACATACATTACAGTTTATTAGTGCGAATACAGTAGTTTCAACACTTCACTAGATGCAGCAACATAGTGGAACATTCAGCGCCTTCAGGCAAACATTTTTTTTTAAATTAAGCTTGTATATAATTCCATTATTTTCACTCTTCCTTATAGTAAACATATTGACGATTGTGATCTTAATTCAGAGAAATTGTGGCCTTTCCAAATGTGTCATTCGATACCTGGTGTCCCTGGCATCAGCAGATCTACTGGTCATTATTGTCGACCTGATATTGAGACACGTTCCAATTGTTTATTGGGAATATTTTAATTTCCTGCAGGGCCATGCCTGTATGTAATATTCATGCTGTCCTGCTTTATGAAGCCACTGGCTATTCTGGCTGGTTCACCGTCTCTTTGACCTTGGAACTGTTCGTGGCCATTTGTTGCCAGAAGTTGAAAAGTAAACATTGCACTGAGAAAATGGTTCGTGGTTCGAGGAACAGTGACTGTGCTGAGCTTGGTAATTAATGTTTTCTGATATTTTATGCTATCATATTGTTATTTGCTAATGAACTGTCCATGGTTTTGTATTTTGACTTTCTAATTTCAGTCTCTAGGGCCTGGGTACCTATAGAAATTACCCATCACATTTTTAACCCCTGTGTCCCATTTGTCCTGATTCTGCTGCTCAATGTTCTCACCGTCAGACACATTTTAGTGAGCAGCAGAAGCCGCAGGAGACTCCGCGCTCACAGCAGTGGGGAGAGTCCCAGAGACCCAGAGATGGAGAGTCGGAAGAAATCCATCAATTTACTATTCGTTATCTCGGCCAAATTCATCCAGTTGTGAACGATGTTGAGTGTTTTCTATATGCAGGCAGATATTTTATATGATGCCTGGTCCTGTATTGATGGGTGACTCTTTTTCGAGAATTGGGCTTCATGCAGCAGCTCCTGAGTTGCTGCACAAACACTGGGATTTAGGCCGTGATCCATACAAGGTTGAGGCAGAAGTTGAAGAATGTTTTGAAGTTTGCCTTTACTCCAAGTCTTCGATGCTTTTGAGGATTTGAAGAAATTAATCACTGAGAGTTTCCACCATTTTACCATTTGATTTTTCTCTTCCAGCGGGGCGGTGAGCTCCCTCTATTGTGACACAGTGGGGACCGGTCCTGCCCCTATTGTAAAATATGGGGGACAGGATGTGTCCTTGTCGCGACAGAGCGGGCTGCTGCCTATCGCTCTGGTGACGGGGGGATGGTGGAGCCTGTGACTATGATTAGAGAGCGGGGAGGACTCTTCTGCTAGGGGGACATTGAGGCAGGTGGCTTTGCTATGGTAACAGAAAGGGAATGGGCCCGTCGCTCTGATGTCAGTGAGGGCAGGGCCTGTCACTGTTAATGCGAAGCGCAGAATTCCTTCTGGCTCTATTGGCAGACGTGGGAGCAGAGACTCTGACTCTGGAAACAGAGTGAAGATGTCCCTCTCTCTATGGGTACAGAGCTAAACTCGTAACTGCCTTTATGGTCACTGGTCGGACAACGGCCTAGTAACAATCCTGGTGGCAGCTGCCTTCCTCCAGTCTCCTAACAATTTGGAGCCTAGATGTGGGGGTGGGGGGTGGGGGTGAGGGTGAGAACAATTGCCACCGCCGAATTGCGGGGAAACAAGAAGAGGAAGAGGGAATGCCATGCCAGGTAAACTGGGAAATCTTGCTCCTGACACAGGTTCACTGGCGAAGAGTGAGTTAACGCAGGAAGATGGGGGAGAGGGTATGTGAGCACGGTGGGGTTCTTATAAAAATAAATGCAGCAATAATTTTTCGATATTGTTTGTGCTTGAAAAATATTTTCCTTTTGAAAAGAATCAGTGTGAGAAACGTTGAAAACTTTATTGAAAACTTATAGAAAATTTTAGCAAGATGCATTTTGTAACGGTTAATCATTGATCATGTATTGCAGAGGAATTACAGAATAGGGATTAGGGTCTGATAACTGTACCAGATGTGCACATTGCAGTCTGGAATAATCCAAAACTACCATCTCCAGCCAATATTTCCATTGTGGAATGAGGAGAGAGTTCATGTACAGGATCTGGTGGTAAAAGAGTGAATGCACCACCCTAGTGAACTGCGCACAGTGCTGCAAATTTCAACCCTTTTCAGCATTGTTCAATATTCTAACTTCATCAAACTGCTTCCAGAGGCAATCATGCAGTATTCTCTGAAACTGGCAAAGACCAGCGCCTGTTTTGGCGGTGAGGGGCCAGCAGAGGCTGGGGTTGTATCACTTTAATTACACGGCAGTAAATGGGTTTGAGAAAAGCCTTGGAACCTGGGCGCTGGGAATGTGGAATCAACTAATCACTTACACTCCCATCCTGTCTGATGCTGAGCCTCACCACTCAGTGAGCAGCCCTTATAGAGAAAGAGAGGCAGTAATACTTCAGAAGATCCAGTAAAAAAATAAGCTTCTTAAAACGTTCAGGTTAAGCTTTCAGGAGTTTATTAAGCACGAAATCGAAGTAACAACCATTACACACATAGTACAAAAACATCCAGATTTCCCTTCAAAGCGGATTATCACAGACTCAAGCGTGTTCCAGTTGTAAACTCAGTATTCAGCCACTCAATCCTTTGCAATTGTAATGCTCATTGCATTCTGCCGCTTCACTGATGCCTTTCTAACTGAGAGATTTCCTTGTCTGATTGTCCATCAATGGAAGCCCTTACTGCTGACCTGTAGGGTCAATGTACCATTTCACAACATTTCTATTGATGGTCGTCAGTGAAAATGTGTTAGAAAACAGACTTATCACTTCCACAGAATAAAATGCTGATCAGGGAAATTTCATTCAATCCACCTCTTTTCTGTAACTTCAGTTAATTCAGCTGCTCCCCTTACATTTACTTTCAATCACTTCAACATGAACTTAAATTTACACAGCAGGTCTAACACCGCTAATGTAACACAAAATCATTCTTATATCCATTAAAAAACTTGACTTGTGAGTTTATATCTGATTCTGCAAAGCCCAGCACCAAATTATTCCCCCATTCCATAGAAGCGTTGATTAAAAACACCATATCTTCCCAGAGACTGACCTTTAAAAAGGGACTCTCTGTTGTCCCTGTGCCCGTTCTCAGTGCTGACAGGTTGATGAAGCTTTAGGACCTGCACACAGTGGGAGATCTTTGATCGAAAGGCCTCATTAAACAAGAGATCACTTCATTGCTGAAACGGGCTGGCGCTGAGGATCAGTCTGGCTTCAGACTGACCAGAGCTCACTAATTTAAAAAAAGGGACTCATCCTCTATTTAACAAAGCAAAGGCTGAATAACTCCCCCACTCTAGCAGTTTGGAGCTGAATCAATAGCGGTATCAGAATCACACATGTCTAGCTGCAGATGATCACATTGCTGACAGAATCATTATGTTAAAGAAGCTGAAGATAAAGCATAGCCGCTATCGAGCGAGTATGTAAAACAGATAGAGACGGGATTACGGCTGCTCGGTGACACTCTCCATCTCTTTCACGGTTCCGGTGGGTCCACACCTGAGCACTGAATGTCTTCCCGCTTCAAGCCGATTAAACATTGATCCTTCTGGAGCTGCGGAAAACAGAAGAAATGACGGATGGATGTCACAAGCAAGGGAGGAATTGGGCAGAATGACTGGATGTGTGAGAGAAGGATCGATCATGAGAATTATCTCCTTTTTAATCATTCATGGAATGAGGGCTTTCAGGTGGTGGTGTTCACATCTGTCTGTTGTCCTTGTCCTTCCCGATGGTAGTGGTCTTTTGATTGGAACGTGCTGTCGAAGCAGCCCTGGTCAATTCATGCAGAACATCTTGTAGATGGTACACACTGCTGCTACTGTGTGTCGGTGGTGGAGGGAGTGTATGTTTGTGGATGGGGTGCCAATCATGCGGGGCTATTTTGCGCTGGATGGTCTCGAGCTTCACAAGTGTTATGGGAGTTCACTCATCTAGGCTAGTGGGGAGTATTCTATCAACACCTGACTTGTGCCTTGTAGATTATGGACAGGCTTTGGGGAGTCAGGAGGTGAGTTACGTGCCGCAGGATTCCCAGCCTCTGACCTATCCTTGTAGCCACAGTGTTAATATGGCTGGTCGAGTTCACTTTCTGGTCAAATGAGAGGAGAATATCCAAAGGGTAAATTGGGACAGTTATATGAGGGGGAAGTTCATGATCAGTGATTACAGTTTGTGAAAGGGATTATCTGGGGCTTCTCATGTTTGTCCTGAGTGCAGTGCAGTCTCTCACCCGATCCATAATGATATCCTTCGCGCTCTCTTCATTGAGCCCTCTCACTGAAGTGACCATCACTCGAATCGTCTTGTACTTACCATCTAAACACAACAGTAAGAACATGAACAGGTTATACACACCCATAATTCCACTCTCCCTCTCTCCATACCTCTCTTCATCTCATTCCATCTGATCTCAGTTCTGCCCTTTCAGTATTATCATTCTCCAACCTTTCTCTTCACTGTCAGCTCCTTGTCAGCTTTCCTTATATCATTTACGTCCCGTGTTTACGTCTTTTAGGAGAGAATGAGATTGAGAGAGAGAGAGAAAGAGCGGGGGGACGGATAGATAGATAGGAAGACAGACAGGGAGAGAGAGCGAGTCAGAAAGAGAGGGCGAGACAGGGTGAGATGAAGAGAGAGAGACAGAGTGCGAGACAGAGAGAGAAAAATTAAGAGAGGAAGGAAAGAAAGGCAGAAAGAGAGAGACTGAAAGAGAGAGACGGAGAGGTGTACAGAGAAACAGAGAGGAAGAAAGAGAGATACAGAGGTCGATAGAATGATAGATAGAAAGATCTATAGAGAGAAACAGAGAGAGAGAGAGAGAGTTGGAGAAACAGAGAGAGAGGGAGAAAGGAAGCGAGTCATGGAAGGAGGGATAGAGAGAGGGAGGGAGAGACAGGAGAGGGCAAGGTGGGTGTTGTTGGAGAAGCGAAAATCTGAGAGAGTGATTGGGGAGAACAGAGGCTGCGAGAAAAAGAACGGAAAATGCAGAGGAAGCCAGTCGGACAGAGGGAAAAAGAGATAGATAGAGAGGGTGAGGTAAAGTGATAGACAGAGGGAGTGAGAGACAGAGTGAGACAAAAGTGAGAACTCTAGAAAAAGAGAGATGAGGAGAGTCACAGAGACATAAAGAGATGGAGCAACAAAGGGGGAGAGGGAGAGTGGCAGGTAGGGAGAGTACATAAATATTATACATGTATCAGCATAAAAATCTGTGAAAGAGGGAAAGACAGACGGAGGAAGAAACAGAGAATGCGACAGAGAGAGACAGAGAGTTGAAGCCACGATTGACACAGAGGCACAGAGTGACATAGAGGCTCAAAAAATATTTCCAAAGTTGCAGCCTTTATTTCCAATGATTTCACACAAAGCGATTCTACGGTGTTGTTTTGTTTTAATTTGTTGTATGTCTGCATTGCGGGCAAGGCCAGCATTTACTATCCATCCATAACTGAACATGAGAAGGTGGTTGGCAGGCGCCTTCGTGAAGCGCTGCAGTCAGTCTGGTCTCCCTTCTCTCTAGCGGCTGGATACAACTGAGTGTCTGCCTCGGCCATTTCAGAGGACAGTGAGGAGTCAGTCACATTGCTGTGGATCTGGAGTCACACATAGGGCACAGCGGGAAAGGGCCGAATATTTATTTCCCTAAAAGCACATCCCGAAAGTATAGGGATTTTACAGCGATTAGGAATGATTGACCAGTGCCAGGAATGGCTTCCTGCAATTAATTTTAATACTGAGAAAGGCAGAGTTTTGGTGCCTCAAGAGATCAAGGGATATGGGGAGCGGGCAGGAAAGTGCAGTTGAATCCCAAGATCCGCCATGAGCGTATTGAATGGGGGAGCAGGCTGAGGGGCCGAATGGTCTTCTCCTGCTCCTATTCGTTCTGTTCTGCACATGCACACTTACTGAATAACCTGACATCACTGCTTCACCACAGCGAATCAATCTGGACCATTACTCACCAGGGGATTCGTCAGAAATCCTCAACTGCAGATCATCTACATCTCAACTGAGAAATGAACTGGCCGGACCAAAAATCTCCAAATTCGGGCAGAAACCAGCCAAGCTAAAACTTCAGATTGGAGTGGGGAACAGGAGGATGAGAACAAGCAGCGAACAACTCGAGTAAGAGAGGAGAGATTGAAACAAGTGTGAGAGTGAAGAGATGTGAATGGAAAATGAAGGAAGAGAGAAAAGGAGCCACATGAGGCAAATTACGCAAAATACCACAATCACTGAATTCAAATGTATTGACTCAATGCATCTCACTCCCCTTATTCACTGCGTGCCACTCCCCATACTCACTACGCTCAAATCCCCTCAGTCACTGCGTCCCACACAACTCAACACTGCACCTCACTCACTGCATCCCACTACCCTCAGTCACTGCATCCCACACCCCGCAGTCCATTCTACCCACTCCCCTCAGTCACTGCGTCCCACTCCCCGCTGTCACTGCATCCCACTCCCCTCAGTCACTGCATCCCAATCTCCTCAGTCACTGCGTGCCATTATCCTCAGTAACTGCGTCCCACTACCGTCAGTCATTATGTCCCGCTGCCCTCAGTTACTGTCTTTCACTGGGCTCATTCAAAACATCCCCCAGCCCTCATTCGGTAAATCCCACTTTACTCAACCGCTAAATTCCACGCCCCTCAGTCGCTGCATCCCACTGCCCTCAATCACTGCAATCCACTCCCCTCAGCCATTCATCCCGCTCCCCTGAACCACGTGCCCCCACTGCCCTCAGTGAATGCGTGCTACTCGCCTCAATCTCTACATCCCCTCCCCTGATTCGCTACCTCCCACCCTCCTCATTCACCACAAACCCCTCCCTTCATTCAGTGCATCCCATGGTCGTCTGTTACTGTGTCTCACACCCTCTCAGTAACTACACCCCATGCCCTCAGTATAAAATGTCACACCCCTCAGTCACTACATCCTCAAGGTGTCCCATTCCCCTCAATCATACATCCCACTCGGCTCAGCCACGGCGTCCGACTCCCCTCAGTTGCTGCATCCCTCTCGACTCAGGCACTACTTCCCACTCCACTCATTCACTTCGTCCTACTCCCCGCAGTAAATGCGCCTCAATCCCCTCAATTCAACATCCCATCCCCTCAGCCATGCCATCGCACTCCCCTCAGTCACTGGGTCCCATTCGCCTCAATCATTACTTTCCATTCCCCTCATTCACATCCGTCCACACCCCTCAGTCAATGCATCTGCCCTCCCTCAGTCACTGCTGCCACTCCCAGGAGTCAGGCATTTCACTCCCCTCAGTCTGTAAATCCCTCTCCCCTCAGTTCTGCATCCGACACCCCTCAAACACTACATTCCACTTCTGTCAGTCACTGATTCCCACTCGCCTCATTCAGTACACCTCAATCACCTCAGTCACTGTCCGCCACACCTCCCAGTCACTACATCCCACTCCTTTGATTCACTACCCCCAGAACCCTCAACCACGACATTCCATTCCATCACTCACTGAATCTCACTGCCCTCATTTACTTGGCCTCATTCCCCTCAGTCACAACATCCCGCTCCCTCCACTCACTACATCCTGCATCCCTCAGTCAGGACACCCTGCACCCTTCAGTTCCAGTTTTCAGTGGTCATGTTGTGTGAAGATTTTCTGTGGTATATGTCCTCCAAACAGATACCTGATGTTTCACATTCTTTTGGACTAGTTGATTCAGGGAGAGCGGATTTTCGAGTCGAGTTCTCCTCAGATTCCGGAGTTGGCGTTGTCCCTGGATCTGCAGTGAAGGAAGGAAACATGGAAGATTGATGTGCGTGTATCACCTCAAGAGATCATTTAATTTGTAGGACAGCTTAGATAATGATTCACCTATTATCATACAGCCTGACGCTCGCCAAAATCACTCTGCTCCGTCACTAATGGCTGTACCCCAGTCACTAAGTCCAAGTCTCATCAGTCACTGCTTCCCACCCCCCTCATTCACTGCATCCCACTTCCCTCAGTCACTACATCCCACTCCCCTGAGTCACCATGTCCCATTCCCCTAAGTCACTGCATCTCACTCCTCACAGTCACTCCATGCCCCTCCCCTCATGAGTTACCTCCAATTCCCCTCAGTCACAACATCAATATGACCTCAGTCATTGCTTCCCGATCCTCTCAGTCACTACATTCAACTACTCTAATTCACTCCTGCCCACTCCCCTTAGTCACTGATTCACACAGACATCAGTCTCTACATCCCACTGGCGTCAGTCACATTGCCCGCTCGCCTCAATAAATGAATTCCACCTCCCCTCATTCTGTACCTCCTACTCCCCTCAGTAACAACATCCCACTCCCCTCAGTCATTACATCCCTCTCCCCTCAGTCAGTACATCCCGCACACTTCTGTACCAGATTTCAGCGATCATTTTTTCTGAAGGTTTTCTGCGGGTAACCTCCACAAAACTGATACCTGATATATCAGATCCTTTTGGCCTACTAGATTCGTGGAGAGTGGATTTTAGAGTGGACTGCTCCTCAGATTCCGGAGTTGGTGTTGTCCCTGTGCCTGCAGTGAAGTAAGGAGACATGGGAGATTTAAGTGCGCATATCACCTCAGGAGACCATTTAATTGGTAGTAATATTTAGGGATGATTGACGTCATCAAATGGAAAATTTGAAACCGGCCAAGGTCACTGTGCTCTTTCTTTCCTTGTTGTACCCCAGTAACTAACTCCAAGTCCCCTCAGTCACGACCTCCCACTCCCTCCTGTCATTAAACCATACTCCTCTCAATCACTTTATTCCACTCAACTTAGCCACTAAATCCCACATCCCATTCACAACAACCCTCCTCCCTCACTCACTCCAGCTCAGCCCTATAGTTCCTGCATCCCATCTCCCAATGTAATGCCATCCCACTCCCCTTACTCAGTGCGTCCAACACTCGGATCCACTACGTACCAGTCCCCTCAGTCGCTGCATCACACTCGGCTCAGTCATGACATACCAATCCCCTGAATCACTGCATCCCATTCCCCACAGTCACTATATCCCTCTCCCCTCAGCCACTACAACCCACTCCCCTCAGTCGCTGTTTCAGACTTTGCTCAATCACCACATAACAACCCACTCAATCACTGCATCCCATTTCCCTCTGTCACTGCATCCCACTCCCCTCAGCCAGTACAGCCCACTCCCCTTCGTCACCAACTTCTTGTTTAACGTAATATTACATGCATTGTCCTCTGACACTATTACACATTCGCTCTGGAATAGATTGAGTAATGTATTGGAGTGAATAATCCTGGAGTCAAATTAAGTGAAGAATTCCTTTCGGAACGACCCCACTTTGCAGTTACCTGAGCTTGAAGACTTCGGAGAAATAGAGGGTGAAATTCCAACAGATTCTTTCATCGATTCTTTCTCGGGCCTCTTTGTTGGTGAAGTCACGGAATCTATAATAAAGGAAGAAGGAGATGAGGAAGCGAGTAGTGGACATAACTGGAAATTTCACCGATTGACATGAAGATTCAGTGAATGTCACACATTTTAGGGAATGGAGATTGTTAAGGGATGTTATAATGTTTCTTGTAGGTGCTAGGATTGTTTGTTTTATAGTTTTAGTTTGAACTGTATATCTGTATTTGACTTTTTGTTTCACTTTAAAAAGGTGCTTGCATTACAAATGGGAGTTTGCGACATAAAAACTAAAGAAAACACAAGTGTTGTAAAAAAAATGTTGCTTTTGCCTAGCAACAGCTGTCCAGTCTGGCAGGTATCTCCTACACACACACAGGGAAGAAGCAAGCTAACAGCTTATTTGGGACGCTGTTGGACTTCAGCTAGCTTTCAAAAACATTGCCAAAGTGCAGGCAACGAAAAAGGGGCAGGTAACAAGCCTCAAGCTAAAACTGTTTGAAGGTAGCTGCCAGAGAGACTGGTGCAAATTGAGCAGATAACCACGCCCAACTTGAAGATAAGACCACAAAATTTAGGGGAGTGGGAAAGGAGAAAGTCTCAAGCAGGTCCTGTTAATGAAGTTAAGAGTGAGAGGAAGAGAACAATGCGACATGCTTCAGAATTAAAGTGTCAAATGCTGCATAAAGCAAATTGTAAGTGAGAGCAGATAGCCAGAGTCAAGACGGTAAAATAAAGAAAGGAAAAAATGTAAGTTAATATGCCAGCCCTCAGTCACTACTTCCCACTCCCCTAAGCCACTTCTTCCCATCCCAAACACTTAGTCGCTACATCCCACTCACTCAGTCGTTACATCCCTCACCCTTCAGTTACGACATCTCTCTCCCCTTACTCACTGAAACACAATCCCCTCAGTTACTACACCACATTCCCCTCAGCCATAGCATCCCACTCCCCCTACTCACTACATCACACTCCCCTCTGTCAGTACATCCTGCACCCTTCAGCATCAGATTTCAGCGATCATACTGTGTGAAGAGTTTATGTATAATATCACCTCCAAACTAATACCAGATATTTCAGATCCTTTTAGGCAATTTCAAACTCACCAATGACACCATGCTCTGTCACCCCTCAGTCAGAACTCCCCACACCACAAACTCTATGCACGCCATTACCCTCAGTCACTCCATCCCACTCCCCTCAGTCACTGCATCCCACTCCATTCAGTCACTGCATCCCACTCGCCTCAATCACTGGATCTCACTCCCCGAAGTCACTACATCCCACTCCCCTCATTCACTGCTTCCCACTCTCCTCACATGTTACATCTAACCCCCTCAGTCACCACAAACAAGTTTAATGAAACATTAGATATCATTGTCCTCAGGCACGTATTCATATCCCCTCTGTGAGAAGTGGAATAAACCACTTGGACTGAACCTTGCTGGAGTCAAATTAATTGATGAACCAGTTTAGAATCAACTCCACCGTGCCGATAACTGCGCGTGAACACTTCGCTGTATTGGAGGACGAAATATCAATTGTTTCACTTGTCGATTGTTCTCCGGGTTCCTTATTTGGGGAAGCCTCTGAACCTTCAATGAAGTAAGAGGGAGATGAGGGAGTGAAGACTGGTGGCACCTGCAAATTTCAGAATTATTTTTATTTGTCGGTGTTGGCCATGACTTAAAGTCTATGTTTGTTTCCTATTTCTGTATCTGTGTGTTAAGGAAGGTCAAAATAAGTTTTAAGATTCACTTTATAAAAGGTGCTTGAATTGCTAATGAGAATTTACGACTTAAGATTAGCAAACACAAGAGTAAACAAAATATTGTTGTTGCCGAGCAACGGGGGTACAGACCGACAAGTCCCTCCCACAAGCGCAGAAATAAAGAAGAAAGACAGCAGTCTTTTTGGAAGCTGTTGGAGTTCATCTAGCTTGGACCACATTTGCCGAACAGAATCCACCTAAATGACAAAGGTCGCTAGCCCCAATGTGGAGTTAGTTGAAAGTAGCTGCCACAGAGACTGTGGCAAAGGGGGAAGAAAGTAATTCCCAGGCTAATGAAACACTGCAAAATCCAAGGGAGTGGAGCAGTAGAAATTCTCAAGCAGATCTGTTAGTCAAAGGAAAGTCAGGAACCAGGAAAAGGTCCTTTTATTGAAGTTCATAGAGAGCCTCAAAGCTTCAGTTTTAAAGAAACAAACGGCGCAGAAAGCAGAGTTAAAGCGAGGTCAGCTAGAATTCCACAAATACCATTGAAAGACATTAACTTTTTGCCAGGTCATGTGAAGCAATGGTATTGTTGTCAGCTGAATCGGCGAGAGAGAGAGAGAGAGTGCGTGGAAGGCAGCGGGGGGCATGTGGCGACCAAAGGAAGAGGAGCATCACAAGGAGAGTTCAAAATCATGGACGTGGCGCCTTGCCGACGACATCTGAGAGAAAGCATCAGTTTGGGAGAAGATTCCAAGGTGATGCATTGGAGATTGGAATTCCTCCTGTGAAATACAGAGTGTAGTGAGAATAGTTGGCTTCTGGAGTGACAAGTGTCTGGGAGGACTTGATGAGAGATCCATAGCACATGTTTATGTTTCATTTGGTTTCAGGCTGTGGTATGTCTGACCACAGGGTGCCATAGGTTTACATGTACTATGTGCTTATTGTGAACATTAAAGTATGAGACACCTTTGTTACTTGTGTTATCCTTAAAAATATATCTGTAAAAGTTACACTTGTGGGTGAAATAGGATGGTAATATAATTTCCTGTTTAATACATATTTTATACTTTTGATAAAACATCAGCAGCAGCGTCATGCGACTCCGTTCAGTAGCTACTCACCACGTATCTAATAAAAATAAACACATTGAACGTTACCTTCTATAAGGCGGGTTTCAGCATGATTTTCCACGGGTAACCACAGCTGGGATCCTAACACTCAGCAGTCAGCATTTCACTTGTATTGATCAAATACACTTCATTTCTATCACTGCAGTCTGTGCTGTAACTGAAGAAATCCCAGGCTCTCAAACAGGACAGCTAACTGTTGAAAATCGCTTTATCCCACTTCCCCGTACACGGCACCCCAAACTCTCTAGCCATTAATAAACACCAACATTAGCTACTGAATTAAATTCCCCTCACTCACTAATTCACACAACCTTCAGTCCTTCAATCTCACACTGCTCAGCCTCTGCACCCCAATCCACTCAGTCCATGCATTGCACTCCCATCAGTCACTACATCCCGCTCAGCTCAGTCCCTGCATTCCACTCACTTAAGTTACTGCACCGCACTCCACTCAGTCACGACATCCCACTCACCTCAGTCACGACATCCCACTCGCATCAATCACTGCATCTCACTCCCCTCAGTCACTGAATTCCACTCCCCTCAGTCACTGCATCCCACTCCTCTCAGTCATTACGTCCCACTGCCATCAGTCATACACCCCACTCCCCTCAGTCACTGAATCCCACTCACCTCAGTTACTGCATCCCACTGCCCTCAGTCACCGTTAACCAATTCCCGGCATCATCGCATTCTACAACTGGAACAGGATATTTCCCCCCAGCACGACCAGGAAGGTACAGGGTAAATCCCTGGGGCTGTGTAATTTTGTAGTCACGTTGCGTGATGAATCATTTTAGAATAAACCTCACAGAGCAGATACCTGAGTATGGAGACACGGCAGAGATAGAAGATGGTTTCTCAGTGGATTCTCTTGTCGATGGTTCCTCTGGTTGCTGAGGTGTCGATGCCCCAGCATCTCGAATCAAAGTAGAGGGAAATGATGGAAAATGGGGATCTCCTTTAGAAGCTCAACCTTGTTAGGCACAAGTGTCTGCAGAACATGACATTGCTCGACTTCTAACAACATTAACCATCAAATGAATTTCCATCTGTCGCTGTAAACTGTGAATTGAGTAACTAAAGGCTACAGCTTCAATCAATTCATTCAACTTCACAAATTCGCTCAGTGCGAAATATCACAGAATTAACATCCCAATCACTTCAGTCAATGCATCCCGCTCCCCTCACTCACAATATCCCACTCCGCTCAGACACTGCATTCTACTCCCCTCAGACACTGCATTCTACTCCCATCAGTCACTGCATTCTACTCCCCTCAGTCACAGCATCCTACTCCCCTCACTCCCTGCCTCCCACTGCCCTCAGTCACTGCATCCCACCCCCTCAGTTAGCACATTCCACTCCACTCACTCAATGATTGCCAGAAACCTCACTCACTGTATCGAACTCCCTTCAGCCACTACACCCCACTCCCCTCAGTCACTGAATCCCACTCAGACCATTCGCTACACCCCAATCCCCTCAGTGACTACACCCCACTGCACTCAGTCTCTCCAACCCACTCCTGTCAGTAACTACACCCAACCCAGCTTAGTCACCACACTACAGTTTAATGAAACGTTGCATAGCACTGTCCTCAGGCTCTATTTCACATCCCCTTTGTTAGATGTGGAATGACCCTCTTTGGCCCAATCCTCCTTGTATCAAATTAAGTCAAGAATCAGTTAGAATCAACCACACCGTGCAGACTCCTGAGCTTGAACACTTCGCTGAATGAGAGGGCAACATATCAATGGATTCACTGGTCGATCTTTCTTCGGGTTCATGAGTTGGGGCAGGTTTTGAATCCATAGTAAATGAAGAGGGATATGAGGGATCAAAGAGTGGGGTCATCTAGAAATTTCACCGTTTTTTGTCACGAAGCTTCAGTGAACGTTTCACATGTTTGGAAATAGAGATAGTTTAAGTAATTTATAATGGTATTTTTAATTGTAAAGAATGAGTTTAGGCTTCGCAATTTAAGCTTGATTTGTTTTGACTGATCCGTGCGTTAAGAAAGGTCAAAATTAGTTCCAGATTCCCTTTTGAAAAGGTGCTTGCATGCCTAATGAGGGTTTACGACTTGATAAGCTGAGCAAACACAAGTGTAGACAAAATGGTGCTGTTGCCTAGGAATAAGGACGCAGACAGGCAGGTCCCTCCCATAGGCGCACACAGAGGAAGAAAGGCAGACGTTTTTTTGGAAACTGTTGGAGTTCAGCTGGCTTGGAAGATATTTGCCAAACAGAAACCACCTAAATGCGGTGGATAGCTAGTCCCAGTGTAAAACTGGTTGAAAGTACCTTCCATAGAGACCGGAGCAAGGTGGGCTGATAACGAGCCGCAAGCTAAAGAAACGGCCGCACAATCCAGGGTTGTGGAGCAGTAGACACTCGCCAGCAGATCTTCTAGTCAAAGGAACGGCAGGGACCTGGAAAAGGTTCCGTTAATGAAGTTGATGGGGCGGGATAGAGGTAAAGGCTCCAGGCTTCAGTATTAAAGAGAGAAACTCTGTTGAAACCAGATTTAAAGAGAGAACGGCTTCCAAGAGGCAAGAAGGTCTGAAAACACCGTTGACGATCGGTAACTCTTTGCTAGTACATATGAAGCATTGGTATTGTTGTCCGCTGAGTCGGTGAGAGAATAGTCCATGCAGGATAATTTAGATGCACTTGGCACTTCAGGGAAGAAGAACATCCGTTGGAGAGTTGGAAACCCTGGAGGTGGCGCCTTGCAGATGGCATCTGAGAGAAACTGTCAGTTTGGGAGAAGGTTCCAATGCGAGGCATTGGTGAGTGGAGATTGGTAACCCTCGTGTCAAAGACAGAGTGTGGTGAGACTGCTTGGCTCCCGGTGTGAAAAGCGTCGGGGAGCAGCTGATGAGGGACACATAACATCTGGTGAACTGATATATGTCTCTTGCTTTTAGAATGTAAGATGTCTGACCACAGTGTGCCAAAGGTTTAAATGGACTGTGTGCATTCTGCGAACGCCAGAACATAAGGTGCGTTGGAACTTGTGTTATATTTGAAAAAAAATATACATATAGGTAAAATCAGCTGTGAACATTACACATGGCAGTGTGTATTGAACTTGTATTTAACCAATACATATTATTTATATCACTGCAGACTGCTGTAAATGAAGACATCCCACCATCTGAAACAGGAACCCAACTGCCGCCAATCACTGAACACTACACTAAACGACATGCCAATCAATCCAGTCATTAATAAACACACTGGTTGGCTACTGAATTCCAATCTCCTCACTCACGAAATCACACAGACTTCAGTTACCGCATCCTACTCACCTCAGTCACTGCAGCCACCTCCCCTAAGTCACTGCATCCCACTCCCCTCGGCCACTACATCTCACTGTGCTCCGTCACTACATCCCACTCCCCTCAGTCAATGCATCCCACTCACCTCAGTCACTACATCCCACTGCCCTCACTAACTGCAACCCTCTCCCCTCAGTCACTCCACCCTACACCCTCAGTTTCTCAGCCGCTGTCCCTCAGTGGGAAGTGGATGCTTCTGCTGGACTGAGCTCTCAATAGGTGAAGAGCTTGTTTTGAATCGTTGCCCACTGATGGATACCTGAGGTTATATAAGCTGCTGGAGCCGATGATGAACGGTCAGCCGGCTTTGCACTCGACTGTTCCGGCTTTTCCTGAGTTTGGGCTGTATTTGGATCTGAAATGAAGAAAGAGTAACGTATGGATTGTGCCGAAACGTGCCGCCTTTTTCGTGGTGGTGAATGACAGAGACAACTTCATCAGATCCTAGACCACCAACACTACTCTTCATTAGCAGTCTGTCCCACTGAGGGAGCGGCTGTTGCCCAGCTCCACATTCAGAGCCTTCCTCTACCGCATGGTCCTAATTGGAGTGGAGTGTCTGGTAGACACAGACAACAGTGACTGGTGCAAATCACCATAGTTCTGGTGAAACGTTCATTGTGTGTCAGATCTATTATTCCTCGTGTACCTTACGCAAAGGATAGAGGCTTTGTCAATTTCTTAGTTGTATTGGTGACATGGGGCTTCCTGAACAAAACTTCTGAATCATTTAGAAATGACATTTTACCTGTACAATAAGCAGAGCAACCGAATAACGAATCCAACTCATAAACGAAGTAGCTGCTGCAGTTTCTAACTTTGATCTCATGGACCCAGTTGCAGTGATTTCTACCCCAGTTCACACAAACTGTCCTGGTTACTTGCTTCTGTCCCACGGTGGGATGTGGACCTGAAATGAGGTATATCAATATTTAAGAACGTAACAGATGTGAACAATGCTGGACAGTGAATGTAAATCTAATATTAGAAATTCTGAAATTACCACTTAACCAGCCTGTGCCATGTGTGGAGCAGTGTCTCACTTTGACAACAGTCTCCGGAATCTTCCATCCACCAGAAGTGAAACGACAATCACAGAGAATGAGGAGGAAGGTATGGAACTCGGAGAGAGAGACTGCGAGGTTCTTGAGCAAATTCAGAGAGGGAGTGACAAGTTATTGGAGGTTTTGGCAGGCTTGGAATTGGATAAATCTCCAGGTCCAGATGATCTGTGTCGCAGACTGCTGAGGGAGGCAAGGGAGGAGATCACATGGGCTCTGAACCAATTTTTTTATTCCGCTCTGGATATGGAAGAGGTGCTACTATACTGGAGAACACCCAGTGGGTTTCCGGTATGTAAGAATCGTTGTAGAGATAAGCCAGGGGACTACAGGTCAGTGAGCCTAAAGTCAGTGGTGTTGAAATTATTGCAGAAAATTCTGAAGGAGACAATCTATCTTCAATTGGAGAGGCAAGGTTTGACAAGGGATAGTCAGCATGGCTTTGTCAGAGGATGGTAATGACTGACGAATTTGATTGAATTTTTTGAGAAGGTGACCAGGTGGTTAGATGACGATAGTGCTGTTGATATATCTTATATGCATTACAGCAAAGTCTTTGACAAGGTCCCACATGGGAAATTTATAATGAAGGCAAATGCACATGATATGCATGGTTATATGATAAGGTGGATTCAAATTTGGCTTAGTTGGAGGAAAAACAACGTGATGAAAGAAGGATGATTTAGTTACTGGAAGCCAATTTCCGGTGGCGTCCCAAAGGAATCTGTGCTGGATTCACTATTATTCGTTATTTATATAAAATACATAGATGACTATGTGGGGTGGGGGATGTGTGTGGGTTGGGCGGGGTGGTGTGGTGGTATTGGGAATATTAAGTTTGCGGATAACACAAAGATTTGCCGGGTGATTAACAGTGAGGATGAGTGTCTTGGGCTACAGGAAGATATAGACGGGATGGTCAAGTGGGCAGATATATGGCAGATAAAATTTAAGCGTCATAAGTGAGAGGTAATACACTTTAAGAAGTAACTTGACATGACACTAAGAAGTTCTAACGTAAAATGGGACCTTGCCGTGTGTGTCCATAGATCTCTGAAGTAGGAGAGGCATGTTAGTGAGGTGGTGAAAAAGGCACATGGGACACATCCCTTTAGTAATCGAGGCATATATTGCAAAAGTAGGGAGATCATGTTGGAGGTGTCATGGTGAGGCCACAGCTGGAGTAGTGTGTGCAGTTCTGGACGCCAGATTATAGGAAGGATTTGATTAAAATTGTTGGGGAGCAGAGGGAATTCACCAAGATGTTTCCTGCGATGAAAAATTTAAGTTATGAAGATGGGTTGGATAGACTTGGGTTGTTTTCAATGGAGCAGAGAAGACAGCGGGGCGACCTGATCGATGTGTACAAGATTATGAGGGGCATGGAAACAGTAGATAGGGAGCAGCTGTTGCCCTTAGTTGAAGGGTCAGTCACGAGGGGACACAAGGACAAGGTGAGAGGCGGGAGGTTTAGGGGAAATGTGAGGAAAAAATTTTTACACAAAGGATTGTGACGATCTGGACTGCAATGTCTGGGAGGGTGGTGGAGCTGGGCTGCCTCTCCTATTTGAAAAAATGCCTGGATGAGCACTTGGCAAATCATAACATTCAAGGTTGTGGGCCAAGTGCTGGTAAATGGGATTAGGTATGTAGGTCAGATTTTCCTCATATGTCAGTGCAGACTTGATATGCTGAAGGGCATCTTTCCACTATGATTATGTGTGTCAGCTCCTGGACTGCAACCGCCCACGGCATTATTTCTGACATAACTTCCTGCTCCTTCAGCTGACTCCCAGCACCCTGACTCCCCACCCTCTCACTGCTTAGACAGGGACATTGATCACGTCCATCCTATTGCCCCCACTACAGCCCTCACATCTCCCCCTCCATCCCACATTCAACCTCAGCGCACCCTTTTCCGTCCTCCTTCCATCCCAGCATTGTCCACCTTCAACGGATCATCCGCCGCCATTTACACAACCTCCAGTCTGATGTCACCACCAAACGCAACTTCATCTCCAGGTTCAGAAATCGGAAGTGAACAATCACTTCGCGTAACCCTGGCCCAGTTCTTCGTCACCCCTAACTTCCCTTTACATCCACAGCACACTTACACATCCTCTCTATCCAGTGATATCCCCTTTCAGACTCTGTTCCTGTCTTATAACCCCCTCTGTCCAGGTTTATCTCCCTTTACACTCTGTCTATTTTCTGAATCGCCCTACATCTAGCGTTATCCCCCTTTACTCTCTTTCCTGTATATATATCCCGCTCTATCCAATGTTGTCTCCATTTTTTCCCGTTCTATATTCCACTCCATTAGGATCTGACTGTATTTTCCCTGTAACTCTCTCTCTGGCTCTTCCCCATTCCCTGTATCCTTTCCTTCTATCATTGTTCTGCCTGACGGACCAGGCCACTCTCACTTTATGTTCCTCCTCTGATGTTTTTATTATTTATACAGGTGGTTCCCAACCCAAAGCCCCTAGTTCACCTTAAATTGGCTCCTTTTGTTACCTTTTGAATCTGTACCATCCGTGGTTCAGTTTGTCATCACATTTCGGACCCGTGCACCGGTGTCAGTACAATCCGTGCTCCACCAGGGCTGGTCCAGGACTGTGTGATTTACACACGGGTCAGTCACTGCAGAGTCTGTGACTGAGTGACAGACAGGTGTTTAATGTTATTAAAAAGTATAGTGATTATTACACAGAGATTGGTATCCTCTGAAGAGACGGTAACCGTTTTCTCACAAGCTCCAACATGTAGGAATGCCACCCACTTAACACTGGAATCTTTCTTCCTTCTCCAAAGCAGTTTTCCCTCTGTCTCCGAGTTCGGCCTCCCCCTCTAACTCACGGCTCACAGGCCGTCCCCATTCGAGATTCACCCCTAGCCCCCAGTTAACAGAAAGCAGCACTGATCTCAGATTCACTTTGTCCCTGCAGAGAAGCTGCAGTTTTGAAACAGGCATTTTGTTAATCCCGTCACCAATGGAAGATTGGGCTGCGTTTCGATTTTATTATCCAGTGGACCCCTTAGGTTGCTGTTCAAGCCCTGCAGGGCTTTGCAGACCCACATCCCCCACACCCAACCCCACGACGTCCGCCAACCCCACAGCCCATTTCCCAACTTCCAACACCACTCCCTCTGTCCTGTTTCCCGTGGTCAGGACCAGCCCTGTCCACCCTCCATGGTCTATAAAGAGGGTAATACCCGGATTTCCATGCCTCTCTATTCTTGACTCGGATCAGAAACGATCATCAATGCCCCTCTGTCCTCGACTGAGGTTCAGATCCGGCCCCACGTGCACCTTTATCCTTGTCCCGGCGGTAGATACGGCCCCACATGCCTCTTTATCCTTGCCCGAGGGTGAGATCCGGCACCAATTTTTCTGTATCCATGTCCCGGTGTCAGATGCGGCCCCCACATGCCTCTCTATGCTTGTCCCAGTGTCAGATACCGCACCAATGCGTCGCTATCCTGGACCCGGGTCATATCCGATCATTAATGCCTCTCCATCCTGGAGCCTGGTTCAGATTTGGGCCCTCATGCCTCTCTATCCTGTCTCCCGATCACATCTGGGCCCCCATGCCTCTCTCTCCTCTCTCCCGGTCAGCTCCGGCCCCCCATGCCTCTCTATCCTGTCTCCCGATCAGATCCGGGCCCCCCATGGCTCTCTATCCTGTCTCCCGGTCACATCCGGGCCCCCATGCGTCTCTAGCCTGTCTCCCGGTCAGATCCGACCCCCCATGCCTCTCTATCCTGTCACCCGATCAGATCCGGGCCCCCATGCCTCTCTATGCTGTCTCCCGGTCACATCCGGCCCCCCATGCCTCACTATCCTGTCTCCCGGACAAATCCGGGCCCCCATGCCTCTCTATGCTGTCTCCCGGTCACATCCGGCCCCCCATGCCTCTCTCTCCTGTCTCCCGGTCAGATACGGCCCCCCATGCCTCTCTATCCTGTCTCCCGATCAGATCCGGGCCCCCATGCCTCTCTAGCCTGTCTCCCGGTCAGATCCGGTCTCCCATGCCTCTCTATCCTGTCTCCCGATCAGATCCGGGCCCCCATGCCTCTCTATCCTGTCTCCCGGTCACATCCGGCCCCCCATGCCTCACTATCCTCTCTCCCGGACAGATCCGGGCGCCCATGCCTCTCTATCCTGTCTCCCGATCAGATCCGGGCCCCCCATGCCTCACTATCCTGTGTCCCGGTCACACCCGGGCCCCCATGCCTCCCTATCCTGTTTCCCGGACAGATCCGGGCCCCCATGCCTCTCTATCCTGTCTCCCGGACAGATCCGGCCCCCCATGCCTCACTATCCGGTCTCCCGGACAGATCAGGGGCCCCCTGCCTCCCTAGCCTGTCTCCTGGTTAGATCCGGGCCCCCATGCCTCTCTATCCTGTCTCCCAGCTAGATCCTGGACCCGTGCCTCACTATCCTGTCTCCCTGTTAGATCCGGGACCCATACCTCAATATCCTGTATCCCAGTTAGATCCGGGACCCATGCCTCACTATCCTGTCTCCCAGTTAGATCCGGGTCCCCATGCCTCACTATCCTGTCTCCCAGTTAGATCCGGGCCCCCATGCCTCACTATCCTTTCTCCTAGTTAGATCCGGGACCCATGACTCACTATACTGTCTCCGGGTCAGGTCCGGGCCCGCATGCCTCACTATCCTGTCTCCCGGTCACATCCGGGCTCCCATGCCTCACTATCCTGTTTCCCGGACAGATCCGGGCCCTCATGTCTCACTATCCTGTCTCCCGGACAGATCCGGGCCTGCATGCCTCTCTATCCTGTCTCTCGGTCACATCCGGGCCCCCATGCCTCACTATCCTCTCTCCCGGTCACGTCCGGGCCCCCATGCCTCACTATCCTATCTCCCGGTCAGTTCATGGCCCCCATGCCTCACTGCCCTGTCTCGCGGTCAGATCCGGGCCCCTATGCCTCACTGCCCTTTCTCCCCATCAGATAGGGCCCATGCCTCACTGCCCTGTATCCCCGTCAGATAGGGCCCCCATGCCTCACTGCCCTGTCTCCCGGTCAGATAGGGCCCCCATGCCTCTCTATCCTGTCTCCCAGTTAGATCCGGGCCCCCATGCCTCTCTATGCTGTCTCCCGGTCTGAGTGTCTGGAATTCGCTGCCAGAGGAGGTGGTGGAAGCTGGTACGATAGTGGTTTTTAAGAGGCAGCTTGACAAATACATGAATAGGATGGGATAGAGCGATAGGGACCCCGGAAGTGCAAAATGTTTTAGTTGACGGGCAACATGAGCGGCGCAGGCTTGGAGGGCCGAAAGGCCTGTTCCTGTCCTGTACTTTTCCTTGTTCTTTGTTCTTTGTCCTTTGTTCCTTGCATCACCATCTGTATCCAGGGCACTTTAATAAAACCGCGTGCCTCAGAAACGACATCGGCACAAGTCATACCAGATATTGTGATAACCGATCAGGACGACATACTTCACAGCCCGCCCACAATTGTGGATCATGGGCGAGCTGACGGCAACAAGTTCCAAGGAGCATCACAGCTAAAGGCCCCCTGTACCCGATGCTGTTGAAGCATCAAGTATGTGATGGCGAGAGCGACAACTGAAATGAATGCAATAAGTTTCATTGATCTTCAAACTGGCAGACTCAGAAAAGAAAGAACATTTGAAGGCAAATTTCCATTAAGTGCAATAGGGAGCAAAAATAAAAACTTAAATCAAGAGCTACTCATTCAATCGCACTTCCCCTTCTTTCGCGCCATTCCTGAATGTGTACATTCCATATGGTATGTGAACACTTCATTGAGGTCAAAACAAATCAAATCGAATAAAAAGCAAACTCGCATTCAGTCTCTTCGCTCGGCCAATTAAAAGCCAAGTTTCGCCAAGAAACCCCAATTTCTCTCAGCAACGCCTCAAATCATTGCCGCCTGAAGACGCATCGTTCTGCAAATAAAGTCCTGACTGCAAATTTGGGCCTGGATTTTGCACGCCGCTCCATAACCTCTTTAGAATACACTGGGCTTAAAGGTAAGATAAACTATTCGATTTCAGCTTTATATGTAGCCCGAATCTTGCATGGCTTGTTCCACACAACTAAGAGGCTCTCTCCCAAGTGTGAAGCCCAAATGTCAAAGATGTCCGCTGGCTGAGACAATCGGGACATTTTTCACAAAAACAAAAACTGCTGGAAAACCTCAGCGGGCCTGACAGCCTCTGTGGGGAGAAAGACATGGTCAACGTTTCGAGGCCATCGGATTCTTCTACATCTTCTACATCTTCCTACACATCCCCGATTAAGTTGAGACTCGGTTGGAGCCTCAGGCGATGTCTCATGTTTCACTCCTATTGTAGGTCATTTATCTTTGTAACACTATTAGCCCACAAAGCACAGAGACGGATCTGGGCCTCGTCAAGTCTGCGGAATCGGTTTGTCAGGTCTTACCATAGCTGCTACATCGGATCGTGTTATCTGAAACCCAGCAAGAAATATTCCATTAGTCTATAATTCTGGGTGCTGGAATGTAGGGAGAAGAGCAGGGACTAAACAGGCCGAGTCTGTCAATGTTACTCTCACCCGAGGGAGATTCGAACGGTGCTGTTGTTATTTTCCTCCATCAGGTGTTTATCTGGCTTCCCCTTGAATAAATCTACACTCTTCAAAGCATCTGTTTCCTGTGGTGACGAGTTTCAAATTTTCAATTAATTTTCGCACTAAATGTAAAAACTTGAAAATAACAGCAGCAGGAGTGGACCATTCGGCCCTTTCAGCCTCTGCTTCTCCATTCAAAATGATCATGGCAGATCCTATATTGCAACGTCTTACTACCTCTATCTCTCCCCATCCCCATGGACGCCATTAGTGTGTATAAATCTATCTATTTCCTACTTAGCTATATTCAGTGACTGCCCCCCACAGCATCCTGTTGTCGAGATTATCACAGGTTCAGAACCATCTGAGTGAAAGAATTTCCCCATCATCTCATTCCTGAATGTCCCGACCCCGTATCCTCAGATTGGGGCCGGAGGTTCCAGACGCCCCATTCCAGGGGGAGGGGGAAATCCACCCCGTGCCCCCTCACACCCCCGCACCAATCCGCCCAAATCTCTCAGAATTGTATACCCTTCAACCAGATCACACCTCATTCTTCTAATCTCCACTGAATACAGGCCGAGTCCACCCATTCTCAGCTCAAACGACAATCCTGCCACCCCAGTCATCATTCCGGTGAACCTTCGCTGCAATTCCCTCTGTGACAATATATATCCTTTCTTAGCTGCGGGGGAATAAACTGTGCAACAATATTCCAGGTGTGTTCTCAGAGAGTCCCATGTACAGCTGCCGTAAGACATCGTTCCTCTTGACTAAGTTGCTTTCTGGATTCATCAGTGAATCTGTTGCATTGATGGCCATTAGGTTTGGCCGCCTAGACAAACAACAGAAACACATTTCCAAGATGGATCATATCAGAACCTTCCTTAGACTTAACAACAAAAACGTATATTTATATGTCGTTGATAGCCTAGTGTAGAGTCCAAAAGTGCTTCACAGGAACACTGTGAAAAGTCAGAATGGCAGTTGATGAAAACATTTGCCCAATGCTTTGGGGTGTTTAAGGGGCGTAGTTTTGGAGGAGAGGAGAGGTGGAGAGGGAATTCGAGGTTTTAGGGTTCCGCAGGCAGCTGAAGGCACAGCAACCAATGGCTGAGCGATGGACATCGGGAGATGATCACAGGGCTAGGCCTGGATTGGCACAGAGATTTCGGATAATTGTGGTGTGGAGGAAATGGGAGACAAAGAGGGGCCCGGCTGAGGAGGGATTGGAAAACGAGTATGCACCTTACGAAATCGAGGCATCTGGCTCTGGATAAGGGAAGACATATAGCTTCTGAAACAATATTAAAAGCTGCATCTGAATACATCGTCCCAGGCAACATCAAACCCACAATAATGCAAAGTTTTATAATAAATTATGGTCATGGGATTTGAACTCTCACTAGCCAAGAGACTGTGTGCTGTCTCCACAGGCAGACAGTGAGCTGCTGCTTCATATTAAGATACAGCTCATTCCTTTCTATTAGCTAACGAGTGTCAGACAGGATGGCGACTGGTGACAGGGACAGTTCCGTATCAGAGGGAAATATTTAACCATTCACCAACGGCTTAGATTTAGAAATATTTAATGGAGAGACAGCATGAGAGGAAGATGGCCTAGGGGATGGATGAAGGAGAAGCAAATGATGAGTTAGAGGAGCAGAGCGAGATAAGGAAAGATACACTTAACATAATCTTAGAGAGGCAGGGAGCAGAGTATTAGGACGCAGGTAGATGGAGAGGTGCCAAGAGAAGTAGGAAAATTATTGCATTTCTATACCATCAATCGGAGCGTCAGAAATTCCCAAAGATTTCCCCAGCAAATGTTAAAGTGTCATCAATGATGTAATGTAGAAATTGTGATAGCCAATCGGTGTACAGAAAGCTCCCACTGAGGAGGTAATGACCAGGCCGTCTTCTTCAGTTATGTCAGACGGAGAAATAAATGTCCCAGACAAGTATTCTGCCCACAGACGCTGTGGGCTGTCTCAGAGAGTGGGAGGTTAGGGAACCAGTAAAAACACAATAAAGATAATTGGAAAATGAACTAATTTGGAAGATGACAAGTATATCATTTTACACATTTTTAGTTTATCTAATACGTCCCAAGGTTAATCATTATTCGGCCTTATTCATGGATATCACTCAAAAACCAGCTTTGGCAACTGGTTAAATCGTTGATTACAGTCACTCTTTGTCACCGTTCCCGGGCCCTGGTAATATATCCAAGAGGTAGCCAATTCCCAGTTTGTGTGTTTGTGTTATAATTAACGACACGAAGCTTTCTGAGCCCATATAAAGAGCTTCCATCTTCCAATCATCTCATTGTGACTCGGAGGAACACGGCAGAAAATGCTGAAAATTCTGCTCTTGGCATTTGGTGTTTTGGTGCTGATACAACCGTTTACTTTTGGTTACTTATATGACCCTCCGTAATTGACAGGTTAGCATGTCTCTCAGGATACAACCCATGTACTATTGATAGGAACAGGCGGAGATATTCTGCACCTCGGGGCTCCTCCAACATAGAGTTGGATCTTTGTTCATCTTCACCATACCTCCCTCTACCCACTTTGTTTCTGTACACTGAACATCTTTTCAAGAAAAAGACCCAACAAACTCTCTGCTGTATAATTGCAAAAAAATATTTAACTGCATTATTTTGAATTATCCCATATCTCCCGCTTTTCCCTGTCCTTCAATTTCGTTACTTCCCCCACCTCAATGAGTGGAGCCCCTCGGAGCCATTAGGCGAAAACGCAGTGTTATTATTATTCACAAGTACAGCGCAAAGCCCTACCTCACCACTAACACCTGTCAACTCCTCCACTGCCTCTCAATAACCAGATTGCTTATAGACCATCCAATACCGGATGTGGAAATATTTGCTCCAATTAAATATCGGGATGGTTTCAGCCCCCACACCAAAATCGCCCTAGGCGAATATCCAAAGTGAAACCTTTCACTAACTTCGTGCCATATTTGATTGCAAGATGTGATTCATGCCACATAATCTATGTCACCCATATGACCAAACTATTCAACCTTCTTAACAAACCGCGTGCCTACCGGCCTCAGTTCATCTGTTACTGAAATCCTCTACCAGACATTCCTTACCTCCGGACTTCGCTCCATGACTTCGTGGGAATACCTTGTCATCCGTCCCAGTGTCTCCCCCTGTCGGCCGATGGCGACAATGGATTGAGCAGACGGCTGTGAGGCACTTGGGGAAGCTATAAGTATGGTAATGGCGCTATTTAAATATAAGTTGCTGTTGTTGTACATTCCATAGAAGGTTTTGATTGTGTGGGTGTCGCAAGATGTTTCCAATTGTTATTGGCTGCCCAAATCGAGGGTTCATCAGTATAAGTTTGTCACTGATAAATCCAATAGAGTGTTCAGAAAAATAATCTTTACCCAGAGAGTGATGAGAATGTGGAGCGTGGGATCACATAGAGTGGGGGTTGGGATAAGAACCGTTGATTTATTTAAGGTGAAGCTGGTTTTACCGTAGTGAGAAAAGTACTTCTATGCAATATATACTCCTGATCACCATTGCGTGAGTGAAATGCTGACATACGCGGCTTGTTAATATGCAGATATTCTATGCCCCACCCAGAACAATAGGCTAATGCAATATCCTTATGAACCTTTCATCCTTCATCATGGGATGCAAGCGCTTTTGTGGAAGATGTCGAAACGCCCCTTGCCCGCCAGGCCAGACTCAGTCGAAACTTATATTGTGTGGACCCAACCATTACTGCTGCATCGTTAAATGATCTACAACATGGTGGATATATGTAACCTTATCCCCAATGTCGTCGAATCTAACTTTAATTGAGGCTTCGTTTGATTGTGGAGACCGCACGGATTCTGGCCCCTGCCCCACTGCTTTCTGAGTTTTTTTGAATAAACCTTGCTGCATTCATAACTGTCTCTTGTCAGTGTCTCATTTCTCATTCGGTTGGTGTGTCACCATATTGACTGGGAGGGCAGGTCAGAAAATGGCAGAGCCACATTGACACATTGTAGTTCCAAAATACTCATACTCACATAATCACACCTTACATCCAATTTCCCGGACTCCTCCATTAACATCCCTGGTAATGTCCTGCGCCACTGGTAGGAATGATTTAACTGATGTAGCGGGACAATGGGGTACATTCAGGATGTTTACTAGTGCTGCTGGGAAGAGTTTAAACTAGTTTTGCGGCAGGTTGAGAGCCTGAGGGTAGATTCAGATGGGGGAAAAGCCAGAAATGGTAATGGAAGGCAGAAAATCAGTGAGTGAGGATGGATGGCAGGGAAAACCAAATATTCAAAACATCAACGCGATTTTGTCAGTCTCCAGGGACATAAAATTTCATATAAGGAGTAGAGCAAATGAAGAGGACGAACTGAGTTCACAGATACAAACGTGGCAGTATTGTATCATAGTTATTACAGAAATATAGCTTAAAGAGGGACAGGACTGGTGGGAGCTCAACAATCCTCGCAAATGGGGCTTCAGATTTAATGGAGAGGGGAAAAAAAGGAACGGCGTTGTAATTTTGGTTCTAGAAGCAATTGCAGCTGTGAGGAGGGATAGAAAGATTAACATCTAACGCCACATCGATTGAGTTCAGAAATAGAACTATATATCTATAACAGCCACACTACTGGGAGTGTAACATCTACCCGAATATAGCCAGGGGGAGATAGAATGGCCAATGTATAGGAAAATCTCTGACAAACGCCAGGGAATGCAGATATAATAGCAAGGGATTTTAACTACCCCAATCTTAACGGGAGGAGTTTTAGTGTGAAAAGAAGGGAAGGAATAGAAGTCTTAAGGAGCATTCAGGAGAACTTTAGGCCTGTATATTTTTTGTTAAATCAATTATTACCCACGGTAGTTGCCATTGAGAAGGTGATTCCAGATGGGCCTTGTAAAGGCAGCCAGGTTACTGTGGGTCTGGAGTCACATGCATTTTACACCAGCAACTTTCCTTCTCTCAAGGAAATTAGTTTAACACTTTTTTTTTTAAATATAACAACTGACAATATTTTCATGGCCCTCATTAAACCAATTTTTATCCCACATTTTATTGGCTACAAATGCAACCATCTCTGCCGTGCTGGGACTCGAACCCTAACTATGATACCAGTGACAAAGAACTGGACCCAATGCTGCAGCTAAGGCCGAACTAATTTCTTGTATAAGCTCAAACTAAGCTCTTTTCTCTTGTACTATTTGCCCATATTAATGAAGCCCTGGACACAACAGGTTGCATTAACCATCTCTCAACCTGTTCTGTCCTCTTCAATTACTCAATCAAGTACACGTCCGGGTCCCTCTGCTCCTGCATCCTCTTGAGAGTTCTACCTTTATTATTTATATCGGCTCTGCATGTTCTTCCTACAAAATGAGTCGCTTCACATTTCTGCGCATTGAAAATTACTGCCACCTCTCTGCCCATTCCACGGAATTAACTATGTCGTTTTGAGGTTCTGCATAATCATTCTCACAGTTCAAAATGCTTCCAAATTTCGTGACCTGTGCAATTACAAAATTGTATCCTGTGCACCGAGATGCATGTCATTAATCTGTTTATTAGAAAAAGGCTGCAACCAGTAGGTCTTGCAATTTTGCACTAAATCAAACATTCTCCCTGCCTGATGAAGAGAAAAATTATTGTTTCCCCCAAATCAGCCTATGTTGTATCCTTGTTCACAGTTGCCCTCATAGTCCATGAACAATACCTTTTCTCACAGTGCTGTTGTTCAGCATTGTATCAAGTGTCTTTTTGTAATCAATGTACAACACACGAACAGCGTTTCCCTCACCAACACAACAACAGCATATGATGGAAATAACTCAGCAGATCTGTGAACATCTGTGAAGAGAGAAACAAAGTTAACATTTCGAGTCCGTATGAATCTTCTTAACAGCTTCAGAGCCACAAGGATCGGAACGTCAACTCTGTTTCTCTCTCCACAGATGTTGTCAGGTCTGCCAAGTATTTTCCATCTTTTTCTGTTTTTGATTCGGGTTCCCAGCATCTCCAGAGTTTTGCTTTTACCTTATTGCCCTGATCAACCTTCTTGTTACGTCTTCCTAAAAGAAAAAACTCCTGCAAGTTAGTTAAACACGATTTTCCTTTAATATATGAATTCTGGCTTCCCTCAATAACCTCACAATTATTCACGTGAACGCTACGTTTTCTAGAAGATTCACCACTTTAGAAGTAAATCTTACTGACCAGTAGTTGCTAGCATTATGTCCGTACTCTGCTTTGAACACGCGTGTTACATTTGTAATTCTTCAGTCCTCCAGCACCACCCTTGTGTCTAAGTAGGAGTTAAAAGTTTTGGATTGTGCGACTGCAATTTCCACTCTTGCTACTGACCACCAGATGTCCCAGCCTGGAAAATAGTCTGCGCCCAGAACTGGATGAAAATTGGCCCTGGGAAAAATGTTTCCCTCCACTAAAATCACAAACAGGTTATCCAATTAGTATTCCTCAAGGGTAGCTTGACAAGGGCTAAATTTCTCCCCGAAGTTAAATCAATGAAGTCACTTGAATATTGACGGAATATTGGGACATTCTGACGTTTTAAAGCGTCTGGGTGAAAGTATTGTTTTAGGAGAGGATTCCAAGGTGTGGAATGGAAATTGCGAGCCATCGCGTGAAAGATGGGGTTCAGTGAGACTAGTTGGCTCACGCTGTGACAAGGGACTGGGCGGAGTTGAGGAACTATCCATTGCACCTGGTTGAGGTGGCAGCTGTCACGCTATTTCAGAGTGTTGTGTATCTGATTGCACGGTGCCTATTGGACTTTGTACTTACTGTGAGCATTGGAGTGTAAGATAGCTTTTGTAACTTCTGATATCCTTACAAACCTGTGTATTTCTGTGAAGGTATAGTTGTGGATGAAGAAATATTGTAACATGATTCAACTTTTCTTCTTTAATAAATGTTTTGTTCTCTAGTCAAAAGTTCCTCAGCTGACTTCAGTGAATCTTCGGTAGCCTCCTCCACGTGTCTAAACAAAGAAACAAACGTTAGTTTCTATCAAGTTGGGTTTCAATTGGGGTCACGTTTGTCCAAGTGTAACCTCAGCTCGGATTGCAAAGATGGCACCGGCTGTGCTCTGGGTGTGAGGGGTCTTCAATAACTAGAAGTAACAGTGACTCTGCAGAAACACTGCTAGCTGACTTGGCTGAGTGTTGAAGGATATTTCAGACAGTCTGGAAGGAAAGGAAGGTCCCTGTCCGTCCGTTAGCTCGAAAGCCTGCTTGGGACTTGCAACTGTACCACTCCCTTGGATTACATGGGGCCTTCTTTAGCTTGGGCCTGGCAATCTGCCCCCCTCTAGACTGTTCCTGCCTGGCAACTATCGTCAAAACGTGCTGAACTCCAACAGCATCCAAATCAAACCTGCTGTTTCTAGCTTTTGCGTGAGTTTCTGAGAGAGGACCTGCCTTTCTAAGCCCCCGTAACCAGGCAGCAGCGAAACCAAAGAAGAAGAACAAAGAAAAGTACAGCACAGGAATAGGTCCTTCGGCCCTCCAAGCCTGCACCGATCAAAGCCTTCCATTTTGTTTCACTTCCTTCTTGCAGTACCAGGCGGTGAGAGAAGCAACAAGAGGGGGAAAACTTGCTTGGCCCCTGTCCTCACTAATCTACCCTTGAGCAGATGAATTTGTCCATGATGGGTATCGGCAGGAGGGACCGGCACAAAGTCTTTGTAGCGGCAAAGTACAGTCTTCACTCTGAGGGCACCTTCCATCGTTTTGTGTGCCAGTCCCAACTGTGTCCGGCATCGCAAAAGCGGGCATCTGTGAGGCACTGTGGGCCACCTGCCGCAGAGGCAGGACTGCGCTCAAAGGCAACCTGTAACCTCATGTCCCGCAGCAAATCTCACTCTCCGCCTGCACTGTGGGTGTTCAGGCAACACATAGGCTGCAGCAGTAAAGGGAAACAGATCGCCAGCAATTTCTCATGGGCAGTTAGGGATGGCCAATACATGTTGGCCTCGCAATTGCGGCACACATTCAAAGAATGGATAGGCGAAGGATATGGAAGGGGGCGGAATACTTGTTGGGAGTTCACCCTGCACCAATTTCGGACACCATTCTGGCCATCCTTGCAACACGTAGTGCTGGTCTCGGGCTACTTATAAGCCTGTTAAACATTTGCCTCAATCACGGAACTGACCGGATACCAGTAGCCGTGCCATCTGACAGCCTAGAACATGGGCGCCAGGATCTGGCAGGAACGATTCGCCCCAGCACAGAGTCTCATCTGCCTCCCGGCCGCCTGTGTGCAAAATGCACATGCTGGCATTCCACAAGGTTATGGGAAATGTGTGATCTGAATCCCTGTAGGCATCATTGCCCGGGGAGCTTAATACCCTTGGGCCACAGGAACTTATCAATTTTACAGATAAATATTAAGACTTGATCTCGTATCTGTTGCTGAGGGAGTTACCGATGTGTATCGCTCCTTGTGTATTGCGGTGTTCTCTAAATGTTGTACTGAACAGTCTGACAAGACCTTTTAGACCCTGTCCCATAGCCTGTGTCTCCTCCATCAGTGAACATAGTTTCTCTGTATAATCTTATCTGTTCCCCTTAACAACTTGAATCCTTCAGAGATATGTTGGAATGTTCCAAATTCCAGCGAGTACAAGCATTATTTGTGTAATCTCACCAGTCTATTTTCCTTTGTAGCCCAGCTATCATTTCTGATAAACATATCCTGCATTCCTTCCACGCCTGACAACTCACCTTAGGGTAACTTGTCGGCAATTGCTTCGTCTCCATCTCTCTCTCTCTCTCTCTCTCTATCTCTATCTCTCTCTCTCATCCCATTCTTAAACAACAAAGTGGTTTTTAGAATTACCCAGCCTCAAGGAATAATTCTCAGATGAACGGAACTGCAGGATATTACAGACCAGACATGCGCAATATCTCAGCAGTTTCCTTCAATTGCTGGGATTGAAACGAAATGACCCTGGGGATTTGCCAAGCTAAAGTCCCATTATTTACTCCAATTCCATTTTGTTTCTAATTCTACGTCTTTTATGCGTATTATTTATAAAATTCTTTAGGCTATATGTTATCTTCAATGGAAAGGCAGAATCTTTTACCTGCCCTTTGCAAATCTTTGCGATTCTCAACCAATGGTAAGAGTGCTTCGCTACAACATACCAACCTTAGCTGGTACTCCAATTTGACCATTCTCGACCAATGGGGCGAGAGCATCTGTCTTTCCTACAGCAATTTAGCCTTAACATGTGCACGTTCCTTACAATTGTTGCCCTCAGTCCACCATTCTAGCCAATCAGCATTCAGTTTTGGCTTCTGGTGAATGATAACGCTAGACTCTCCGCAGCCCAAGGACATAATTGTATTATCAATTATAACCTCCGTTCCATCTGTGCTGCCTTTTCTCCTTAAAGTTATGTTACAGCACATTGTCATTGAAAGAGTTACCAACTATAGGTCAACTTAACAACATTCTGAAAGTGCGTAGGAATTAAGATCTTAAATTTCTCAGTTGTTATGAAGAGCCATTGGTAACTTAAGCCTGAGCAAATAGAGCAATGCCTGAATGGGGTGACGGCCCACAGGGTTGGATCGTCAGATGTGGCGGCTGCTGGTCTTTACATCGTCTCCTGCCCTCTGAAGCTGAGTTTGTAATTTGGAAACATTTTTCTTCGGGGCACTGGAGAGTCCAGCATTATCATTCAACAGATGGCAAAACTGAATGCCAATTGGCTAGAAGGGTAGAATGAGGTCGATAGTTGTAAGGAACGGGCTCAATTTAAGGCTAGATTGTTGTAGAAAAATCAGAAGTTCTCATTCCATTGGCCGAGAACCATTACTGTTTCCTTGTTTGAAAGGTAATGGTCATGGTAGGATGAAGAGTATGCCGGGCGATGGTCTGCAGATTATTTATGAATTAAATTCTGCTGCTGCTGATGGCCCACGGCCCCTCATGGATGTTGAGATTTGAGCCGTGTGACCTGTTGTGAATCTATCCCATTGAAAGCAATGCGTGTCACACAACACAATGGACTGTGTCCTCAGTGTGAAGACAGAGGTCGGTTGTCAGAAGGACTGTGCGGTGGTCATTCCTAGCATCACCGTCAGAGACAGATGCATCTGCAGCAGGTAGATTGGTGATCATGAGGCCAAATAGAATTTCCCCTCTTGTTGGTTCACCTGCCTCAGGCCTATTCTGCCTTTCAGGGCTCGGCCACCTGGGTCTATAACGGTCACCCTGAGCCACTCTTGGTGATGGACATGCAGTTCGCAAAGCAGAGAACATTCTGTGTCCTTGATATGCTCAGTGCTTCTTCCATGTGCTGTTTAGAATTGATCATATTCGGAGAGTGGTAGGTGGAAATCAGCAGGAGTTTCTCATTCCCCTGTTTGCCCTCATGCCTTCTGACACCATAGAGCATGGAGTCAATAATGAGCACTCCCAGTGCAAGCCCATGCCTATTGTATGCCTCTATGCTCTCAAGCCTGGTACCACCATCCTGTAAGTGGGGTTTGACAAACCCAGGAATATGGGTGGCGAACCTTTGGCATTGGCTCTGAAGTTCTGATTCTGATAGCACAACAATTCAGGAGCTACAAGATGCCAATGAGACCCTGCCATATTCTACACGCATGGCAACATTGGAGTTGTAAGATGTCAATGTGACCCTGCCATGTTTTGACCTCGCCTCCCTGTCAATATTATGACAAAGCGATCCGAGTGAGAAATGAGACACGGACAAGAGGCGGTGATCGACGCAGCCAGTTTCATTCACATGAGTCAGAAAGCAATGGATCCACAGAATGTACCAGAGCCGGATATACAGAAATTAAAGTCTGAATGTCCCAATGTTTATCCATCGACCCACTATCAACAAACCAGGTTCTCCAGCCATTATGCCACTGATGCTTGTGGGATCTTGCTGTACACAAATTGACTTTCATGCTCTCCTCTTCACAACAGTGGGAAATGTTAACGTTATTTCACTCTCTGAGGAAACTCTGGGATATCCTGCGGCTCTGAAAGGTGTGATTGAACAGTCTCCCTTACATTTTCTTTGTATTTCCTGTGACGTCCCTCTGCCCTCTCTCTCTTTCTCTCCATCTGACTCTGTCTCACCCCCGCTTTCAACCTCTATTGCTTCCTCCTTCCTTCTTATTCCCTCTCTCTTTCTCACTCTCTCTTTCTGTCTCTCCCTCTGCCGTTCTCCACCCTTGATTTCTCCCTCTTTCCCTACGTGCTTCTCCATTAATTTGTCTTGTTCGGTCACGTTCACTTACTCTGTTTCATTACGTGCGTTTCCTATTTCTTCGCTCTCTTTCTACATTTTCCTCCCATGCTATCTTTCTTAATCCCTCCCACCCTGGATTATCGATGTCTTTTGTTGAATTGTGTGCGATGGGCTCACTGGCTAGAGCAGCGTTATTTGCCATTCACTGGTTGCCCTTGAGAAGGCGGTGGTGAGGTGCTTTCTTGAACCACTGCAGTCCCTGTGGTGTAGGTACACCCACTGTCCTGTTAGGGAGGGAGTTCCAGGATTTTGACCCTGCGACAGTGAAGGAACGGCCGACATACTTCCAAGTCAGGACGGTGAGTGGCTTGGAGGGGAACCTACAGGTTACCATGTTCCTGCTGCCCTTCCCCTTCTCGATGGTAGTAGTCGCGGGTTTGAGGGGTGCTGAAGAAGGAGCCTTGCTGAGTAGCTGCAGTGCATCTTGTAGACGGTACGCACTGCTGCCACTGTGCATCGGTGGTGGAGGGAGTGAATATTTGTGAGTGGGGTGCCGAACAATTTTGGTGCTTTGTCCTGGTTGGTTTCAAGCTTCTTGAGTGTTATTGGAGCTGCAGTTATCCAGGGAAATGGGGATTATTCCATCAGGATCCTGCCTGGAAGATGGTGGACAGGCTTTGGGAAGTCAGGAGCTGAGTTACTCAGCGCAGGATTCCCAGCCTCTGACCGGCTCTTGTAGTCACAGTATTTATATGGCTATTCCAGTCCAGTTTCTGCTCAATGGTAACCCACAGGATGCTGATAGTGTGGTTCTGTGATGGTAATGCCATTGAACGTCAAGAGGGCGATGGTTGGATTCTCTCTTGTTGGAGATGGTCATTACCTGACATTCTTAAATAAAAGTGTCGTGTCCAAAATCCGGTGAAGTTACTCTGAAGAATTATTAATCAATCCCTCCTTTGGCCGCAGCTAGATTAATCCAACCAGCTCTGATCACCAGGGCATTGCCTGTCATTTGTGTGGCAAAAATATTTTTGCTTTGATGAATCAGGAGATGAGTTACACAGGTGGTTAAATATTTCTAATTTTAGGACGCTTTCGGTTTGTTAAATATTTGCCGCTGAAGCGGAACTGCCCTTTCCCCAGCTGCCATCCTGTCTGACTCCAGTTAGGAATGAGCTGTCCCTGGATATGACCCAGCAACTCAGTGCCTTCCTGTGGGGACAATACACAAACCCACAACTATTGAGTGTCCTCATATCATCACATTAATTCATCATGAACTGTGAAATACTGTGTGCAGATGCTCCATGAGCAGCGTATGTATGCACAGAAAAAATATACACGCACAGAACCTCTGATCATCGTAAGGCTTCTGCAGATGGTTTGGCAAAACAATCAGTTCCAACCCACCCTCATCCCACTCGACCCCACTTTAAAGGAGGTAGATTAGCCTTTTCTGGAGTTGAGGAGGGGGGAAGGATACCTGGCTAACATCACCTTGCTTGTGGGAACTTGCAGTGCTTGCCTGGCCTGCAGCCTGTCCTACACTTCAACCCTGGTTATCCTCCCCGAGTTCAGTTTACTGATGGGCTGATTGAGGATTGTTCACATATCCAACCCCTCGCCATTTCTCTCAGTAAATCATCGATAAATATAAAAAAAAACACAGTGCATCGTTATTTAAAATGGTCAGACAGAAGCTTTTCAGAGTGACTTTCAAATTAGTTCGATCCTGAGGAAGGTAAAAAGAACAGCGATAGCGACAGATTATCAAGCGGGAGAGAGAGATATGGAAAGGTGAGCAGGGATGGGGTGGGTCAGAGAGGTACAGAGGGAGGGGGAGAGAAACAGAGCGAGAAAGGGAGAGGGAGAGGTGACAGTGTTAGAAGTGGAAAGTGCAATGTGAATATTTAGTGTACAAACATCAACAGGCCTGGAGTGAGCAGGTAGAGGGGGTGGGGACAGTGAATGGGAGATGGACGGTGAGAGGGGAATGATCAATGTTTGTGTGTTGTGTACAATCAGGCAGTAAAGCAGCTGGATCTGGCAGGTTAAACACAGAGGGAGAGGGCTGGTCACGAAACATTTGCACCTTCATCTTATTTCAAATCTGTTCACATTTCTCTGTTGAATAAAAGGGGATGTTTTTTTTAAATGATGCCTCTAAACCCACTCCACCGCCCCTCCGAGATTGTGGATGTGAGTGAGAAGAGCCCGTGGATCTTGCTGTGTTTTTTATGTTTCAATAATCTCTGCTTTATTTTAATCAACTTCTTTTTCTCTCTCTCTCTCCCCACCCACCCCGCCCCAACCCCCCCCCCCCCCCCCCCCCCACCCCCCACCCCACCCCCCCACCCCAAGGAGAATGGATTTGGCAGCTGCAACTCGGAAGATGCAGAGAGAGAATCGATTTGCCGCGAGGAATCCTCGGACAAGAGCTATAACCGGAGAGAAAAACAATAATAAAAATGTATCCGTGTCTTTGTCACTCATTCTTATACCCGGAGAAAGGACATGCGGAATTTTCACGATTGGGTTCAGTGTCGGCGTAGGGGCGGGGCAGGGTGGGGGTGGGGGGGGGGGGGGGGGGTGGGGGGTGGGGGGTGGTTGGGGGTGCTGGTTGGGGAATGGTGGTTTTACCCAGGGGTATCAAGGTTGAGACACGGTGCTGCAGAGAGCCCAATATGATCCCATCGAGTTCAATCCTTCCACCTCTTCCTTTCGCTGTATCTCTGCTCCTCCCTCCATGTTCCTAATTGCTTCCGCACATCTTTCTTTCAATCCCCATTTCTCCACGTCCTTTGTATATCGGCCTCTCAGAATTGTGAAAACTTTCCCTTTTCATCTCTTCCTACAACTCTCTCTGCATCACTCTCTGAAACTTTGTCACTCCGTTCTTTCCAATCTCCCCCCTCCTTGTCCTCTACTTTTCTCTATATCTGACGTTGTCTCTCAGCCTCTCTGCATCTTTCTCTCTCTACACATCTCTCTCTCTATGTGGATCATTCTTTTGTCCTACGTCACAGCTGCATTCTCTCTCTCTGCATCTCTCACGCTCTGTCTCTACATCTCTCTCCCTCTCTCTCTACATCTCTCGCTCTCTCTCACTCAAAATTTCTTGCTCTCTCTGTCTGCCCATCTCTCACTCTCTCTCTCTGCCCATACTTTTCTCTCTCTCTGTCTGAATTATAGAGAGAGAGAGGGAGGGGGAATTAGAGAGAGAGAGAGATAGAGAGGGAGTTAGAGACATAGAGGGGGAGTTTGAGAGAGGGGGAAATTTTAGGGAGTAATTAGACAGGGGAAATTAGACAGAAAGGGGGAATTAGAGGTGAAAAGGTAGGGAGGGGTTTAGACAGATGGGGGTGGGAGTCAGACAGAGAGTTGGTAATTAGAAAGAGAGGCGGGGGAAAAGAAAGCGGCGATGGACTGGGGTGGATAAAGACATAGACAGGAAGAGAGAGAGAGGGGGGAGTTGTAATGAAAGGGGGGAATTAGACAGAGAGGCGAGTTAGGCATAGAGAGGGGAGTAATTAGATGGAGAGGTGGAATTAGAGGGGCGGGAGAGAAGATTAGACAGAGAGGAGAGAGTTAGGCAGAGATGAGATAATTAGAAAGGGTGAGATAGAGAGGGTTATAGAGAGGGCGTGGGAGTCAGACAGAGAGGGGTGCAAATAGACAGAGGGAGGAGGCGGATGGAGCAGTGAGGGCAGAGGTAGACTGAGGAGGGAGATGAACAGAGAGGGAAGAGCAGGAGAGAGAGGGGGCAATTAGACCAGGAGAGAGTTGGGGTAGTTAGGGAGAGAGGTGGCGTGTTAGTCATAGACGGGAGGCAGGGTCACGCACCGAGAGGTGGGAGGGAGATAGACAGAGAGAGAGGAAAAGTTGTGGAGGGGGGAATTATGCTGGAGGCAAACTTTGCAGGTGGGTCATTTTGGGGGACAATTTTCGGTTTGGGATTGCAGAGGAAACTTTGGGGGGTTAATATGTGGGGGTAAAGCTCGTGAGCGATAATTTGTAGAGGGTGAAATTCATCGGGGGTGTGAATTTGCACGGCAAAAAATTTGCAGGGGGGGAATTCTTGGGGGTGTGAATTTGAGTGGGGGGAATCTTGGCGGGTGGAGATTTGCGGGAGGAAATTTTGATGGGGGAAACATGAGGGGAGAAATTGGTAGGGGGGATAAATTTGAGGGTGGAAAATTTGCGGGGTTGGAAAAATTTCGGGGGCGGAAATTGCACTGGGGGAAAATTTGCATGCGAATTTGCGTGGTTTAATTTGCGGGAGTGGAAATTTTTCGTGGGGGGATTTTGCGTTAGGTGGAAATTTACGAGGGTGGAATTTGCGGGTGGGAGAGGTTTGCGGGAGGGGTAAATTTGGAGGTGGGTGGTTTGCGGGAGGGAACATATTTGCGGGGAGGTAACAGTTGAGGGGTGCAAAATTTGCATGGGGAAGAATATTTGCAGGGGGTGAACATTTGCACGGGGGTAATTTCCGGGGTTCGGGATAGATATTCCATTAAAATACAGGGGGGCTGCTCAGGGGAAGGAGAATTAGACAGAGGGGGAATTAGACACATGGGGGGGATAATTTGGGAGAGTGGGAGGAAATTAGACAGAGACAAGGAATTAGATACATGGGGCGGAATTGGTGAAAGTGGGAGGAAATTAGACAGAGTGGGGGAATTAGGTACATGGGGGTTATTCGAGAGATTGGGAGGTAATTAGACAGAGGGGGAATTAGAGAGGGTGAATTAGACTGAGAGGGAGAAATAGGGAGAGTGTGGGGAAATTAGGAAAAGGGGAAATTAGATAAAGAGTGGGGGCGAATTAGACATGGGGGTAATTAGAGAAAGAGGGGCAATTAGATATGGGGAGAATTAGGGAGAAGGGGAAATTAGAAAAAGCTGAAAATAGAGAAAGAGAGTTGGGGAATTAGACAGGGGGGAAAAGACAGTGGGGGGTAATTACAGGGAGTGGGTAATTAGAAAGAGAGAGCAGCAATTAGAGAGAAAATATAAATAGAGAGAGGTAGGGGAATTGGAGAGAGCCGGGGGAAATTAGACAAAGGGAATTAGAGCAGAGGGTTAATTAGTCCTGAGGGCGAAATTAGAAAGAGGTTTAGAGCCAGATGGGGCGATTAGAGTGAGTGGGGGTTTAGAGATGGGATAATTACAGTGAAAGTGAGCATAAGTGAAAGGGGGATTATTCAGAGAGGATTAGACAGAGGGGGGAAATTAGAGAAAGACAGAATTAGACAGAGAGGTGTAATTGGAGATACGGGCTAATTGGAGACAGAGGGGGCATTTGAGATCTAGAGGGGGAATTAAAGAGATAGAGGGGGAGGTACAAAGATAGAGGGGGGGAATTTGAGGGAGTTATATAGACAGAAAGGGGGAAATTAGACAGGGAGGAATCAGACAGCGTAGAGTTGGAGAATTACACAGAGAGGGTAATCGGATTGAGAGAGAAGGCAAGTAAAGAGAGGGAGGGGGAAACTAGACAGAGGGGGAAATAGAGGTAGAATGTTTGTGAGGGGTTTAGAGAAATGGGGGTGGAATTCAAACAGAGAGCGGGGGCAACCAGAAAGAGAGGGGAGGAAAAATAGAGAGGGAAGATGGACTCGCGGGGGGCAGAGATATACAGTGAGAGAAGAGGGGAGTTAGTCAGACAGGGGAGGCAGGGTCAGTCAACGAGAGGTGGAAGGGAGATAGGCGGAGAGGAAAATTTGTGGGTGGAGCAAATTTTGCGGGAGGCAAAATTTTCAGGTGCAAAAATGTGGAAAGCAATTTGCAGGGGGGATTGCAGATGGAATTTTCGGGAGGGTGAATTTCTGAAGGCGGGAAAATTTGGCACTTAAAATGTTTTTTCCTGGGGGGTGATTTTTGAGGTGACTAATTTGCAGGGCTGAATAAATTGCGGGGAGGAACATATTTTGGCGGGGGGGAGGGGAATTTTGCGGAGGGAAAATTTCTGAGGGGAAGATGTGCGTGGAGAAAAGTTTGCAGGGGGTGTAAAATTTGAGGGGGGAATAATCAGCGAGGGGGGTGTGAAATTTTGAGGGGAATAATTTGCAGGGGGGAAATTTGTGGGAGGCAATAATTTTCAGGGGTGGAAATTTTGCAGGGGTAAAACTTTGCAGGGGGAAATCTACCCTGGAATAATTTGCGGGGGTAATATTCTGTGGGAGGGAATAATTTGCGGGGGGAATAATTTGCGGGGGAAGAAACTTGAGGGGTGAAGTAATTTGCGGGGGGCGGGGTGAGACAGGGGGCGAAAGACCGAGGGGGGAGAGAGACAGAGGGGGTAAAGAGACTAGGGGGAAAGAGACAGGGGTAAGGGAGAGGAGGTAAAGAGACAGCGGGGAAAGTCTCACTGGGTGTACGAGAGGGGCTGGGGAAGAGAAAGAGGGGGAAAGAGGCAGAGGGGAAAAAGACAGGGTGGACAAAGAGAGGGGGGAAGAGAGAAGGGGGACAGACATAGGGGTGAAAGTAGAGACGGGGAAAAGAGAGGTGGGGGAAATGAGAGAGGGAGAAAGGGCGACAGGGAATGAGATATGGGGAAAGAGACAGAGTGGGGAAAGAGACAGAGGGGAAAAGATTCAGAAGGAAAAAGAAAACTGTAACTCACACCCAGTAACTGTTATTCAGTAAGTAAACGATCCAGAACAGCTCGATTAGATTCCAGTCTGTAACTTACTCCCGGGTATCTGTTATCCTATATATAAACCACCCTGAACCCCCGATTAGATTCCAGTCCGTAACTCACAGCCCGGTGTCTGTTATCCTATATATGAAACATCCCAAACCCTTCGATTAGATTCCTTTCTGTAACTCACTCCTGGGTATTTTTTGTTCTAAATATAAACCATAACAAACCCCTTGATTAATTTACAGTCTGCAACTCAATTCCGGGTATCTAATATTCTATATGTAATCCATCAAAACCCGCTCGATTATATTCCAGACTGTACCTCATTCCCGGGACTCTGTCATTCTATGTATAACCACCCACCCCCACCCCACCCCCACCCCCCCACCCCCTCCCCCCCCACCCCCAAACACCTGGATTAGATTCCTGTCTGTAATGCATTCCCGGGCCTCTGTTATTCTATATATATTATATACATATGATTTATATATAAATCACCCCGAACACCTGAATGAAACTCCAGCCTGCAACTCAATCCCTGGTATTTCTGAATCTGTATATAAACCACCCCGAAACCCTCGATTAGATTCCTTTCTGTAACTCAGTCCCGGGTATCTGTTATTATTATATATAAATCACCCCGAACCCCTCGATTAGATTCCAGTCTATAACTCACTCCCAAGTAACTGTTGTTGTACATATGAAAAACACCGTACTCATCAATTAGTTTCCAGTCTGTAACTTTCACCTAGGAATCTGTTATTTTATATATACTATATACATATGCTTCAAATATAAACCACTCCGAACACCTCGATTAGATTCTACTCTGTAACTCACTCCCGGGTATCTGTTATTCTATATATAAACCACCCCGAACCCCTCGATTAGATTCCAGTTTGCAACTCACTCCCGGGTATCTGTTATTCTATATATAAACCACCCCGAACCCCTCGATTAGATTCCAGTCTGCAACTCACTCCCGGGTATCTGTTATTCTATATATAAACCACCACGAAACGCTCGATTAGATTCCAGTCTACTCTATCTCACTCCCGGGTATCTGTTGTTCTATATATAAACCACCCCAAACACATGGATTAGATTCCAGCCTGTAACGCATTCCCGGGCTTCTGTTATTCTATATATTTTATATGCATATGATTTATATATAAACCACTCCGAACACCCCAACCTGTAACTGACTCTAGAGTATCTGTTTATCTTTATGTAAACCACTCCGAAACTCTCCATTAGATTTCAGTCTATAACTCACTCAGAGGTAACTGTTATTGCATATATAAAACACACCAAACTCCTCAATTAGATTCCAGTCTGTAACTTTCACCTAGGCATCTGTTATTCTATATATATATATTATATACATATGATTTATATATAAACCACGCCGAACCACTCGATTAGCTTCCAGTCTTCAGCTCAATCTCGGGTATCTATGATCCTGTATATAAACCCCCGAACCCCTCGATTAGACTTCAGTCTGTAACTCATTGCCGGGTATCTGCGATTCTATATATAAACCCACGAATCCCTCGATTAGATTTCAGTCTGTAACTCACTTCTGGCTATCTTTTATTCTATTTATAAACCCCCGAACCCCTCGATTAGTATCCAGTCTGTAACTCACATCCAGGTATCTGTTATTCTTCATATAAACCGCCCCGAACACCTTAATTATATTCCAGCCTGTAACTCAATCCCTGATATCTGTTATCCTATATATAAACCACCCTGAACTCCTCTATTAGATTCCAGCCTATAACTCACTTCCGGGATATCTGTTATCCTATATATAAACCACCACAAACCCTTTAATTAGATTCCAGTCTGTAACTCACTCTCAGTTATCAGTTATTCTATGTATAAACAACCAATAACCCCTCGATTAGATTCCATTCTGTGCTTGACTCCTGGAAATCTGTCATTCTATATATATAAGCCCCCTGAGCCACTCGATTAGATTTCAGTCTGTAACTCACTCCCTGGCATCTGTTATCCTATATATAAACCACCCTGAACTCCTCCATTAGATTCCAGCCTGTAACTCACTTCCGGGTTATCTGTTATCCTATATATAAACCACCCTGAACTCCTCCATTAGATTCCAGCCAAGAACTCAGTTTCGGTATATCTGTTATCCTATATATAAACCACCACAAACCCTTTAATTAGATTCCAGTCTATAACTCACTCTCGGGCGTCTGTTATTCTTTATAAGCTGGATAGTAAATTGTCATCAGATTCGGCTGTCCCTCGATTCTATGCTGATGTCTCCTCGGGGTGGCTACGGCCTTCCGTGGGTCTTCATGTGGATGAGCAGGCCGAATCTCCAACCGCAGACCTTCGAGTACATGGCATATTACATCCTACCAGGTAGTGGGATCCGGAGAGCAGTTTTTGCTTCATTTCGTTCCCTTCCCTGCAGCCGCTCCGCCTCAACATGAAGATATGGAGACTCAAAGCGTGATGCCGAATGATGGACACCTTGTCGCCATTTTGTCCGAATGGCAGCGAGCTCCTCCCAGTCATAAACGTCCATGCTGTCTCACTTCAGGGAGAGTTTCAGAGTGTTCCCTTGGAATGTTGGCTACTGGGGAGTTGAGAAAGCAGGAACTAGCGGCAAGAGACACGTGTCCACCATCCGGAAACAGCGCCCTGTCGATTGACGTCTATTTTGAGAAAACTTTGCCTGAATGCTCGTGCAGCCAGCTTCCAGAAGGACAGTCCACCCAATGAATCCGGCGGAGTCACTGCTGGTGGAAATATCTCTACCCTGCTTACTTGCATCACTGTAAAACTGTGTGGAGCACACAAATATCTGGAAAGATATAGCGGCAGGTTGAGTGATCGAGTAATACGGTGGCAGGTCGAGTGTAATGTAGAAATGTGAGGTTATCCTCTTTCACAAGAAGAATAGAAGAACAGAATAGTTAATAAATGTTGAGGCCATTTTTAATGTTGATGCTCGGAGGGAATTTGGAATCCGTGTACAGGACACAGTACAGGTTAGCTCACGGGTAGAGTGGGAAGATAAATGATGTGTTTGTACTTCACAAGAAGTGGAAGTCTTACTGCAATTTTACAAGATTTAAGTCAGTGAAAGTGGAGGTCCGGACACAATGTTAACAGGCACCATTGTATCGAAAGGTGGTGAAGGATCTTGGGCCCGAATGGACGACTCGCGCTCCTATTTTTTTGGTGATCTCAGCTGAAGGAAAACGGTTTAATTCCTCTGACCTGAGGTAGGATATGTTTGACTTAGATAAGGCGTGGCAAATGTTCACTCGATCGGTACCCAGGATGAGAGTTTTGTACATTCATCAGAGATCTGGAGCAAATTGGGGCTCTGATGTTCAAACAAAAAGACAAATTCCATTGAAGCTTCTCAGTTTCTGATGTAGATCTGTTGGTAGATGCAGAGAGATTACATCCGGGATGGAGACTCCAGAACTGGATGAGGTTGTGGGGGGATGTGGGCACGTGCACTGAAAATAAAAACAGTAAAAACTGATAAATAAGAATACTGATCTGAACCGGTCTGGTATGCTTAAAATGGAACACCATTAAAAAATGGGAAATAAGAGCACGGGTCCGTACTATTCTTTTTCGATCTGGCCACTTAGGAACAATGCATCAACTATGAAAAACAGACTTTAGGAAGAATTTCTATGCATTTGAAGTCAACGTGAGCAATGAGCTGGAACCAATGACGTTAGCCCTGGTTGCATGAGTGACCAATCAGCCATTTGGAACGACATGGCCGAAGATGGTGTGACAAATCTCTAGGGTGTGAAATACAGAAACGCCTCGATGTGGACACCAAGCGAAGGAAAATCACTTCTGTCCCTCGGGGACAGTGGGGAGATTCCTCTCAGGGTGGAAATGGAGAGTGTGGCACTGGGCCCGGGGGGTCAGTCAGTGGAGAATTCCTGTCAGTGTGGCTCCCAGGTGGAGATGATATCGCCGCCGGAATACCTCTGGCTAGAGTCCTTGGGCCAACCATCTTCAGCGGCTGCATCAATAACCTTCCTTCAATCATCAGATCAGAAGCGGGGATGTCGGTGAAGATTGCACAATGTCCAGCATCGTTCGGGACTCCTCAGACACTGAAGCAGCCCATGTCCAGTCGAAGCGAGGCCTGGACAATACGCAGCCTTTGGCGGACAAGTGGCAAGTCATAGTCGCGCCATACAAGTGCCAGGCATTTACATTCTCCATCACGAAACGCTAACCATCGCCCCTTGACATTCAAAGGCTTGAATATCAGAAACTGAACTGGACTAGCCAAATAAATACAGTGCCGACAAGAGCTGATCCGAATCAGGAAATCCTGCTGCAAGTAACTCACCCCCTGACCGCGCCAGTGTCTGCCCACCATCTACAAAGTACAAGTCAGGGTGTGATGGATTGCTCTCCACTTGCGTGTATCAGTGCATCTCCCACAACACTCAAGACACTCGACAACATCAAGGACAAAGCAGCCTCGCTTGATTGGCACCACATCAAAAAAATTTCAATCCCTCCACCAATGACACACAGCATCAGGAGCGTGTACTATCTACAAGGTAAACTTAGCAAATCACCAACGCTGCTTCGACAGCAATTTCCAAACACATTACCCCTGCCATCTGGAAGGACAAGGGCAGCAGACACATGGGAACAGCAGCACCTGGGTGTTCGCCTCCAAGCCACTCACCATCCTGACTTGGATATATATCGGCCATTCCTTCACTGTCGCTGGATCAATATCCTTGAACTCCCTCCATAACAGCACTGTGGGTGTATCTAAACAACATGGACACTAGCCAGCTCAGCTCAGCACCACCTTCTCAAGGGCGGGTATGGGCAATAAGTGCTTTCCCAGCCTGCGAGGCCCTAATCCCCTGAATGAATATAAAAACAGTTGGAGTGTTGCACTGGGCCCAGGGTGCAGACAGTTGAGAATTCCTGTCAGTCTGGATCTCAGGAAGGTTCTGTATCTTTCGGTGAACAGCTGTCAGTGCGGGAGGCGGGGGCGCGGTTAAGATTGTCAGCTGCTTCTTACATATTGGGCGTGCATTTGAAAGTAGGGTTTTGTTGAGACACATACTTTCCACTGTGTCTCCCCTTATTAACTATTGGAGAAGTTTGAGTTCATTGAACAAGTTGATTGATAAGTTTTTGATTATTTGGAAAGTGCATTGTTGTTTAATTTTTATTCTGTTCAATAAACGTCAGTATTATTCGCTAATTCAGTGTGTGAGACTCTGCCTGATATTTCTGTCTCTGTGCAACTAAGTCAGTTTGAAGGGTTAAATCAGGTTGCAGTAATTAACCTGTTCACTGCTAAATTTACTCACGTCTATTTTTAAATGAACAAACAGTCCTTTTTATATGTACAGGGTGAGATTAATCTCCTCCTGCTCCTATTTCTAATGTTCTTCAATGGCCGGTTCAGTGAGCTAACTCGAGGGTGCAGGGTATATTTCATTCCCCCCACCCAGACCATGGGGCCATTGTCAATACTGAGGTTGTGTGATGGTGACAGGTTCTGTGCTGAGCAGATTTGAATGCTGTACACCATGTATCAGGAACAAGGAAAGGTCAGCCGATAAGTATTTGTGAGCTTGCTCTGTTTGACAACAACTATTCATAAAAGCGGTGAAGATAAGATATCTCAAAAAACACAAATTGAGGAACATGTACAACAGGAGAAAGGGGTCTAAAACTGTTTTAAATATGAGAACAGGAGAAGTTAATAAAACCCCTAAGCCATGTTCAAGGATACATGGGGTCTAACGCAGCTCTGTATTACTACGAGAGCGACCAGCTGGTACACAGAAACTTTAATAACCTTACGTAACACATACCCATCAACATATGCCTTGACATTCCCAATTGACACACCCAACAACTTCCAACTGGCTAGTGTGTGATTGTGTGATTCCTGATATTAACTCTTGAATGGCCCAAATCTAATATTAAGATTATGTTCCTTAGGAGAAGATTACTCAGTGATCTAATAACATTGGCAAAATATTATTATTGCATCTTAGAATTGCTGCTAGTGCAGCACCCCCTCAGTGCTGGCCCGCCGACAGTGCAGCGCTCCCCCAGTATTGACACGCCTAAAAAGCGGCAGTCCCTAACTACTGACCCTCTGATAATGTGGCACTCCCACTGCACTGCCTCTCCGAAAGTGCTGCACTCACTCAGTACTCATAGTACGGCAGCGCAGTCCGCCCTCATTGCTGACCCTCTGACAGTGTGGCACTCGCTCAGTACTGATCGACTGACAGTGCGGAAATCTAACAGTGCTGTCCCTCGAACAGAGTGGCACTCCCTCAGTACTCACCCTCCTACAGGGCGGTACGTACTCAGTAATGGCCCTCCAACAGTGCGGCACTCCCTCAAACCTGAACCTCTGACAGTGCGACCGTCCCTCACAACTATAACTGCAACAGTGTGGACATCCTCAGTGCTTATACTCTGACAATTATGCACTCCTTCAGTATTGAACCTCCGAGAGTGCAACACATCTTCATGACTTACCATCCGACAATGTGATTTTCCATCAGAACTCACCCGCAGACAGTGCGGCTTTCCCTCAGTGCTTACCCTCTGACAGTGCAGTGCTCTCTCATAGCTGACCCTCTGCAAGAGCGGCATTTCCTCTATACTGACCCTCAGACAGTGTGGCATTCCCTCAGTACTGACCCTCTGACAGTGCTGTGCTCGCTCAGTACTGACCCTCAGACAGTGTGGCATTCCCTCAGCACTGACCCTCTGACAGTGCTGTGCTCTCTCAGTACTGACCCTCAGACAGTGTGGCATTCCCTCAGTACTGACCCTCAGACAGTGTGGCATTCCCTCAGCACTGACCCTCTGACAGTGCTGTGCTCTCTCAGTACTGACCCTCAGACAGTGTGGCATTCCCTCAGTACTGACCCTCAGACAGTGTGGCATTCCCTCAGTACTGACCCTCTGACAGTGCGGCAATCCCTCAGTACTGACCCTCTGACAGTGCGGCAATCCCTCAGTACTGACCCTCTGACAGTGCTGTGCTCTCTCAGTGCTGACCCTCTGATAGTGGGGCATTCTCTCAGTCCTGACCCTCTGACAGTGCTGTGCTCTCTCAGAGCTGACCCTCTGATAGTGGGGCATTCTCTCAGTACTGACCCTCTGGCAGTGCGGAACTCGTTCAATATTGACACTCCAAAACTGCAGCACTCCCTCCCTACTGACCCTTCGACAGTGCAGTACACCGTCAATACTGACCTCCCAACCGTGCCGCTCTCCCTCACTAGTGGCCTCCGATACTGCAGCACACCCTCACTACAGATCATGCAACAGTGGGACGCATCCTCAGTAGTGACCCTCAAACAGTTTGGCGCTCCCTCAGTGCTGACAAACCGACAGATCGGCATTCCCTCAGGACAGAACCTCCGACAGCGCAGTGCATCATCAGTTCTGACCCTCTAACAGTGCTGCACTCCTTCAGTAAGGAGCCTCCTACGTTCAGCTGTACCTCAGTATTGACCCTCCAACAGTACAACACTACCTCTGTATTCATCCTCTGGCAGTGTTTCACTCCCTCAGCACTGACCCCCCAACAGTGCGACATCTCACTCCCAAATCCGCCCATTGTCCAATTGCCTGGTCCCAGTAATCTTTCATCATCCCCACTCACACCAAAGTTACCACCTATGTCAATGTCTTAATGGTGTTCCGTGTCCTAGCTTCTTCACAACACTGAACCTGATAGTAGAATGTCCTCTCCTTCGCCTGTCCGTCTATTTGAGGATGATGCCTCAGGGTCGCTACTTCCTGCCGTGGGTCTTCATGTGGATGAACCGGCCGATTCTCGAGCCGCAGAGCTTCGGGCACATGGGGCAGGACGTCCCACCATGTAGTAGGATCCGGAGAGCAGGATTTGCTTCCTTTTCTTCCCTTCCCTTTGGCCGCTCTGCCTCATCATTAAGACATTGAGTCTCAAAGCGAGATGCGGAATGATGGACATATTATCGCCAATTTTGCCAATGGGCAGCGACCTCCTCTCAGCCATTAACATCGATGCTGCCACACTTCGCTGAGAGCTTCAAAGTTTCTCCGTGGACCGTTGCCCATTGGAGACTTGAGAAAACAGGACCTGGCAGCGAGAGACACGTTTCCACAATCTGGACAGTGTCCAGTCCATTAACGTGGACATTGCTAGAGTTTTTTTTCGGAATGCTCATTCTGCCAGTTTCAAGAAGGACACGAGTGTTTGCTCGACAGTCCACCCAGTGATTCCGGCGGAGTCATTTCTGACTCTTTGGCAGTGTGGCTCTCCCTCAGTACTTACCTTCCAATTGTATAGTATTACCTCAATCCTGGCCCTCGCACAGTGCAGTACTGACCCTCCAACAGTGCTGTACGCCTTCACTACTGACCCTTCAACAGCGCTGCATTCCATAAGTAATGCTTTTCTGAAAGTTCGGCAAATCCTCAGTACTGACCGTCAGACAGCTCGCTGCTCCCTCAGCACTGATCCTCTGACAGTGCGGCCTCCCCTTATTCAAGCCCCTCCAACAGTGCTGTACTCCAGCAATGCTGACCCTCTGACAGTGTGGCACTCCTTCAGTGCTGACCCTCAGACAATGCAGTGCTTCCTCTGTACTCACCCTACAACAGTTCGATTTTACCTCAGTATTGACCTTCCGACAGTGCTGCAGTCCCTCAGTACAGACCCTCTGAGAATACGGCACTCCCTCTAATAATTGGAGGATTGTAATTTTGTGGTCAATATTTAAGGGGTCACTATTTTGTGAGAGCCCATTCACACCAGCAGCAAAATTCCGTAGCTGCGGATAAGGTTGTGTTTAATATGTCATTAGAATAAGCAGTTTAAACAACTCAGCATTGGCAATTCATTCAAGGATGAGGAGAAGCATTTTCTCTCAGAGCTTCGTGGGCCTTTGGACCTCTTGTCATCAAAAGGTGGTGGAAGAACAGTCCTTGAATATTTTTAAGGCCAAGCGAGATAGAGTCTGGATTAATAAGGGGGTGAAAGGTTATCGGCGGGAGGCTGGAATGTGGGGTTGATGTTACAATCAGATCACCCATGATCTTATTGAATGGCGGAGGCGGATCGATGGGCCGAGTGGCCTAATCCTGATCCGAATTGGTAAATTCTTAGGTATAGCTGTTAATCAATTTCAACAATATATTCTCAATAATTACCTTAAATTATTAATTAATTCAATATATTATGAGTTAATACGTCTAATTATTAACAAAATTCAACAGCATATTACATATGATTGGTCTAAATATTAATTAATTGCAAAATGTAGTGTGAAACAGTACACTTGATTATTAATTAATTTCAACAGATTACTATGAATTGTCGGCCTAAATATTACTTTCAATAATGAATGGAAAAGCCTAAATATTAATAATAAATTAAACATCTAATTATCAATTAATTACTAAAAATATATTATAAATTTTTGGTCGAATAATTAATCAATTGCAATAAACAGATTTTGCATTAAAATCCAATTGTTACTTAACCTTCTTCCATCTCTAGTAAATCTAATATTGACTTAATATCAGTGTTGCATTGCCGGAGGTTCCATACGGAGGAAGGGTCGCACTGTCGAGGGTAAGAACTGGGGGTGTACCTCACTGTTGAAGGATCATTACTGAGAGAGCGCCGCACTGTCGGAGGGTCATTACTGAGGGTGTCCCGCTCTGTTGGAGGGTCATTATTAAAGGAACGCCACACTGCTTGAGGGTCAGTACATGGGGTGTGCCGCACTGTCGGAGGTTCATTACTAAAGGATCGCCGCATTGCCGGATGGACATTACTGAGGGAGTGCCGCACTGCTGGAGACTCATTACTGAGGGAGCGCCGCACTGTTGGATGTTCAGTACTGGGGTGGTGCCGCGCTGTTGGATGGTCAGTACTGAGGGTGTGCTGCTTTTTCGGGGGTTCAGTACTGAGGGAGCGCCGCGCTGTCAGAGCCTCAGTACTGAGGCAGAGCCGCACTGTTGGACGTTCATTACTCAGAGAGGCAGCACGGTTGGAGGTTCATTACTGAGGGAGTGCCGCACTGTTGGATGGTCGTGACTGAGGGAATACCACACTGATATAGGGTCTTTAATGAGGGAGTGCAATACTGTCGGACGGTCAGTACCGAGGGACTGTCGCAATGTCGGTGGTCCATTTTGAGTGAACGCCGCACTGTTGGAGGGTGTGCACTGAGGGAGTGCCGCACTGCTGGATGGTCATTATTTAGGGAGTGCCGCACTTAGAGGGTCAGTATTGAGGCTGTGCCGCATTGTTGGAGGGTCATTACAGAGGGCGTGCCGTACTGTTGGCGGGTCATTATTGAATGAGCGACGTGCTGCAGGAGGGTCAGTACTTGTGGTGTGCCGCACTGTCGGAGGTTCATTAATAAGGGAGTGCCGCACTGTCGGAAGGTAAGGATGGAAGGAGTGCCACACTGCTGGAGGCTCAGTTCTGAGGGAGCAGCGCATTGACAGAGGGTCAGTTCTGAGAGAAGGACGCTCTTTTGGAAGGTGAGTGCTGATGGAGCACCGAATTGTCGGAGAGTCAGTATGGAGGGAGTGCTGCACTCTCGGAGGGTCACTACTGAGTGAGTGCCGCATTGTCGGAGGGTCAGTTCTGAGGGACTGAGGCACCGTCAGAGGGTCAGAACTGAGGCAGCTATTGCAATATAGAGGAATGATCTGTTTCCCATGTACTGAGATTACTGTGTGGTCTGCTTCCAAGTGATATAGTCTTAAAATTAGTTGTGGGCCATTAAGGAATAATTTCAGGAATGACACAATCACACACAGGACTGTGGAAAACTATTTGCTGTGTCAATTGGGAATGTCAAGAAATACATTCATGTGCCTTATTTACCTGAGGATATTTAAGGTTCTGGGTGCAAGCTGGGTCACTGTTGTAATAACACAGATGTGCTATAGACCCCCTGAATACTGGAACAAGGCTAAGGAAGTGCATGACCTTCAGGTGTTCTCATATTTAAATCAGCTCTCCGTTCCCTTGCTCCTGTTTGTACATGTTCCTCAATTTGTGGTTTCTGAGATATCTTATCTGCACCTCTGTTGTGAGCAGTCGCTGTCAAACACAGTAAACTCATAATTATTTACAGGCTGACCTTTCCTTGCTCCTGATACGCGGTGTGCAGCATTCAAATCTGCTCAGCACAGAGCCTGTCTCCATCACACAACATCGGCATTGACAAAGGCCCCATAGTGAGGGTGGGAGGAGCTGAAAATCCGCCATAGCTCACTGAACCGGCCATTGAATAACATTAGAAAAAGGAGCAAAAGGACTTTAATCTCACCCTGTACATTTAAAAAGTGCTGTTTCTTTTGATAAGCTTCGGCTTGAATTAATTCAGCAGTGAACGGGGTAATGAATAATCCTCAATTAACTTGGGAGTTCGACAGAGACAGAAGCATCAGGCAGAGTCTCAGACACTGAATTAGCGAATAATACTGACATTCATTGAATAGAAGCAAAATCAAGCACTTTTCATTCAGCCAAAGACTCATCAAGCAACTTGTTCAATGAAATAAAACTTCTCCAATAGAAAATTAGGGGAGACAAAGTGGAAAATAGATGTGTCAACAAAAGCCTACAGGAGTCACATTTTCAAATTGACTCCCAATCTTTAAGAAGAGGATGACAAACTCAACCACTACAACACCATACCACCCACCCACCTCCCCACCTCGCCACTCCTCCCGCGCTGACAGCTGTTTACCGAAGGACTCAGAACCTTCCTGGGGTCCCCACTGACAGAAATTCTCCTCTGTCTGCCCCCTGGGCCTAGTGCCACACTCACCATATGTTATTTGTATTCATTCAGGGGATGTAGGAATTATTGGCTGGAACAGCATTTATTGCACATGCTTATTTGCCCCATAGGATGATGGTGTTGAGCGTCCTTCTTGAACCGCTGTTAACCACATGGTGTAGGTACAGCCACAGTGCTGTTAGGGATAAATTTCCAGGATTTTGACCCAGCGACATTGAAGGAGCGGACGAGAAATTTCAATGTCAGGATGATGAGTGGCTTGGAGGAGAACTTCCAGTCGGTGTTATTTCAAATGTGCCTGCTGCCCTTGTCCTTCTAGATGGTAGAGGCCATGGGGTTGGAAGGTGCTGTCAAAGGAGCTTTGGTGAGTTTCTGCAGAGCATATTGTAAATGGTATACACTGCAATGGTGATGCAGGGAAGGACTGTTTGTGGATTGGGTGCCGATCAAGAGGGGCTGTTTTCTCCTGGATGGTTTCGAGCTTCCTGAGTGTTATGGGAGCTGCAACGCATCCAGCCAAGTGGGCAGTATCCCATCACACTCCTGGCTTCTGCCTTACATTTCCTGGACAGGCTTTGGGGAGTCAGGTGGACAGTTACTCGCTGCAGGATACCCAGCCTCTGAACTGCCCTTGTCCCCAAAGTATTTATCTGGCTAGTCCAGTTCAGTTTCTGGTCAGTGGGAAACCCCAGGATATAGAGAGTGGGGGATTCATTGATGGTAATGCCATTGAACACATATGTGGCATGGATGTAACTTGCCACTTTTCAGCCCAAACCTGGATATTGTTCAGGCCTCGCTGCATTACGACATGAGCTGCTTCAGTTTCTGAGGAGTCACGAATGTTGATGAACATTCTGCGCCATCAGCGAACATCCCCACTTCTGACCTTATGATGGAAGGGAGGTCATTGATGCAGCAGCTGAAGATGGTTGGGCCGAGGACACTACCCTGAGGAACTCCAGCGGCGGTGTCATCTCAACCCTGGGGTCCACACTGACGGGAAATCTCCTCTGTCTGACCTTCGGCTCAGTGCCACACCTACCATCTCCACTCTGACAGGAACCCACCTCTGACCCCAATGTTCTGAAGCAGTTTCCCGTTGTTTGGTGTCCACATCGAGACGTTTCTGTGTTTCACATACCAGAGGGTTGTAACACCAACTTCGGCCATGTCATTCCAAATGGCTCAGTGGTCACTCTTGCTGCCAGGGCTATCGACATTGGTTCCAGCTTATTTCTCACGTTGCCTTCAACCCAAGGCAATGGATTGCTTCAAGATTTATTCCCTATTTTTCTTACCAAACGACACCACCATTCGTTAGGCCCAGAAATATAAGTCCAGGGCAGTGTTTTCCGGGAGTGTAGCGTCCTTTCTCACATCTTCTATGACAACATTTTATTTAATGTTCCAGACTCTGGTCTTCCAAAGGATGATGGTACACCCTCAGGACTGACACTCCAAAATTGCGGCATTACCTCAGTACTGACCTTCCAACAGTGCAGTACACCATTAGTACTGAATCTTCAACAGTGCTGTACGCCTTCACTACTGACCCTTCAACAGTGCTGCACTCCATAAGTAATGCCTTTCTGACAGTGCGGCAAATCCTCAGTACTGACCCTCAGACAGCTCGGCGCTCCCTCAGCACTGACCCGCTGACCATACGGCTCTCCCTTTTTACTGTCCCTCCAACAGTGCTGTGCTCCAGCAATGCTGACGCTCTGACGGAGCGGTGCTCCATCAGTGCTGATCTTCAGACAGTGCAGTGCTTCCTCTGTACTGACCCTCCAACAATTCGGTTCTCCCTTAGTACTGACCTTCCGAGAGTGCTGCAGTCTCTCAGTACTGGCCCTCTGAGGATGCAACACTCCCTCTGATAATTGGAGGGTTATAATTTTGTGGTCAATATCTACGCAGTCACTATTCTGTGAGAGCCCATTCTTACCAGCAGCAAAATTTCGTAGCTGCGGTCAAGGTTGTGTTTATTATGTGATTTAAACAACTCAACATTCACAATTCATACAAAGATGAGGGAAAGCATTTTCTCTCAGAGAGTCGTGGGTCTTTGGACCTCCCTTCCTGAAGATGTGGTGGAAGCAGAGTCTTTCATTATTTTTATGGCCAAGTGACATGGTGTCTCGATTAACAAGGGGGTGAAACGTTATTGGGGGAGGCGGGAATGTGGGGTAGAGGTTACAATCAGATCAGCCATGATCTTATTGAGTGGCGGAGGAAGATCGAGGGGCCGAGTGGCCTACTCCTGTTCCGAATTCGTAAGTTCATAGGTATAGCTGTTAATCATTTTCAACAATATATTCTCAATAATTACCTTAATTAATTGCAACATGTAGTGTGAAACAGTACAGTTGATTACTAATTAATATGAACAGAATATTATGAATTGTCGGCCTAATTATTACTTTCAATTATGAATGGAAAAGTCTAAACATAATAATCAATTAAACATTTAATTATCAATTAATTTCTAAAAATATATTATAAATAATTGGTCGAATTATTAATCAATTGCAACAATAGATTATGCATTAAAATCCAATTATTAATTAATCTTCTTCCAACTCTAGTAAATCTAATATTGACCTAATATCAGCACCGCATTGCTTGAGGCTCCATATGGAGGTAGCGTCGCACTGTCGGAGGGTAGATACTGGGGATGTGCCGCATTGTTGGAGGGTCAGTACTGAGGGAGTGCCGCACTGTTGGATTTTGGAGGGTCATTGCATAGGGAGCGCCGCATTGTCTGAGGGTCAGTACTGGAGGTGTGCCACAGTGTCAGAGTGTCATTACTAAGGGAATGCCGCACTGTTGGAGGGTCAATACAGAGGGACTGCCGCAATGTTAGAGGTTAATTAATGAGGGAGTGCTGCACTGTTGGAGGATCATTACTGAGGGAGCGACATACTGTTGGAGAGTCAGTACTGGGGGTGTGCCACACTGTCGGATGGTCATTACTGAGGGAGTGCCGCACTGTTGGATGGTCATTATTGAGGGAGCGCCGCACTTTTGGAGGGTCATTACTGAGGGAGCGCCGTACACTTGGAGTGTCAGTACTGGGGGTGTGCCACACTGTCGGATGGTCATTGCTGAGGAGTTCCGCAATGTTGGATTGTCATTACTGAGGGAGAGCCGCACTGTTGGAGGGTGAGTACTGGAGTTGTGCCGCACTGTTGCATTGTCAGAACTGAGGTTCTTCCGCATTGTTGGAGGGTCATTAGTGAGGGAATGCCGCACAGACGGAAGGTCATTAATGTGGGTGTGCCGTACTGTCGGAGGGTGAGTACTGAGGGAGTTTCGCACTGTCGGGGGTCACTGCTGCGGGAATGCCGCACTGTCAGAGTGTCAGTACGGAGGTAACGCTGCACAGTTGGAGGGTGAGTACTGAGAGAGTGCCGCACGCTGGAGGGTCATTATTGACGGAGTGCCACACTTAGAGGTTCAGTATTGAGGTTGAGACTCACCGTTGGAGGGTCCTTATTGAAGGACTGCCGTACTTTTGGCGGATCATTACTGAGGGAATGCCGAGCTGTTCGAGGATCAATACTTTTGGTGTGCCGCGCTGTCGGAGGTTCATTGATGAGGGAGTGCCACACTGTCGGAAGGTCAGGACGGAAGGAGTGCCACACTGCCGGAGGCTCCATTCTGAGGGAGCAGTGCATTGTTGGAGATTCAGTTCTGAGGGATGGACGCTCTGTTGGAGGGTGAGTTCTGAGGGTGCACCGAATTGTCGGAGGGTCGGTATGAAGGGACAACCGAACTCTCGGAGGATCAGTAGTGAGGGTTTGCCGGATTATCGAAGGGTGAGTTCGGAGGGAGTGATGCAATGTCAGAGGGTCAGTACTGAGGCAGCGCTTGGAATATTGATCAATGATCTGCTTCCCATGTATTGAGATGACTATGTGCTCTGCTTCCGAGTGATATAGTCTTAAAATTGGATTTGGGACAATAAGGAGTAATGTCAGGAATCACACAATCACACACAGGCCACTGGAAAGCCATTTAGTCTGCCAATTGGGATTGTCAAGAAATACATTTATGTTCCTTATTTATGTAAGGATATTTAAGGTTCTGGGTGCAATCTGGTTCACTGTTGTAATAATACAGATGTGCTATAGACCCCATGAATACTGCAACAAGGCTAAAGGAGTGTCTTACCTTCACCTGTTCTCATATTTAAATAAGCTCTCTGTTCCCCTTGCTCCTGTTTGTACATATTCCTCAATTTGTGGTTTCTGAGAGATCTTATCTCCACCTCTGTTGTGAACGGTCGCTGTGAAACACCGTAAACTCACAAATATTTATAGGATGACATTGTCTTGCACCTGATACACGGTGTGCAGAATGCAAATCTGCTCAGCACAGAGCCAGTCTCCATCACACAACCTCAGCATTGACAAGCCCCATAGTGTGGGTGGGAGGAGCTGAAAATCTACCCTGCACCCTGGAGTTACCTCACTGAACCGGCCATTGAAGAACATTAGAAATAGGAGCAAAAGGACTTTAATCTCACACTGTACATTTAAAAAGGGCTGTTTGTTTTGATAATCTTAGGCTTGAATTAATTCAGCAGTGAAACGAGTAATCAATAGATCCTGAATTAACCCTTCAAACTGACTTAGTTCGAAAGAGTCAGAACCATCAGGCAGAGTCTCAGACACTGAATTAGCGAATAATATTGACGTTTATTTAACAGAAGCAAAATCAAGCACTTATCATACAGCCAAAGACTCATCAAGCAACTTGTTCAATGAAATGAAACTTCTCCAATAGGAAATTAGGGGAGACAAAGTGGAAAATATCCGTGTGTTGAGAGGAACGCCTACAGTAGTCACACTTTCAAATTGACTCCCAATATTTCAGAAGAGGATTTCAAACTCAACCACCAGAACACCATCCCACCCACACCCACCCCGCCATACCCCCCGCGCTGACAGCTGTTTACCAAAGGACTCAGGACCTTCCTGGGGTCCCCACTGACAGATTTTATCCTCTGTCTGCCCCCTGGGCCTGGTGCCACACTCACCATATGTTATTTGTATTCATTCAGGGGATGTAGGAATCGCTGGCTGGAACAGCATTTATTGCACATGCCTATTTTCCCCATGAGAAGATGATGGTGAGCGTCCTTCTTGAACCACTGTTGTTCAGGTGGAGTAGGTACAGCCACAGTGCTGTTAGGGATAAAGTTCCAGGATTTTGACCCAGCGACATTGAAGGAGCAGACAAGACATTTCAATGTCAGGATGATGAGTGGCTTGGATGGCAGCTTCCAGTTGGTGTTATTCCAAATGTTTCTGCTGCCCTTGTCCTTCTAGATAGCGGAGGCCATGGGTTTGGAAGGTGCTGTCAAAGGAGTTTTGTGAGTTTCTGCAGTGCATATTGTAGATGGTATACACTGCTTCGGTGTTGCAGGGAGTGAATATTTTTGGATTGGGTGCCGATCAAGTGGGGAGGTTATCTCCTGGACGTTGTTCAGCTTCCTGAGTGTTGTGGGAGCTGCAACGCATCCAGCCAAGTAGGGAGTATCCCACCGCACTCTTTGTTTGGGCCTTATACTTCCTGGGCACGCTTTGGGGAGTCAGGTGGAGAGTTACTCGCTGCAGGATTCCAGCCCCTGAACTGCCCTTGTCGCCAATGTATTTATCTGGCCAGTCCAGTTCAGTTTCTGGTCAATGGGAAACACCAGGATATAGATAGTAGGGGATTCGTTGATGGTAATGCCATTGAACAATTGTGTGGCCTAAAGGCAACTTGCCATTTTTCAGCCCAAGCTTGGATATTGTCCAGGCTTCGCTGCATTAGGACATGAGCTGCTTCAGTATCTGAGGTGTCAAGAATGTTGCTGAACATTGTGCAAGCATCAGCGAACATCCCCACTTCTGACCTTATGATGGAAGGAAGGTCATTGATGCAGCAGCTGAAGATGGTTGGGCCGAGGACACTAACCCGAGGAACTCCAGCGGTGATGTCACCTCTACCCAGGGGTCCACCCTGACGGGAAATCTCCTTTGTCTGACCTTCGGCACAGCGCCACAAACACCATCTACACTCTGAGAGGAATGCCCCCTCTTCCCCCAAGGTTTTGAGCCAGTTTCCCTTTGCTTGGTGTCCACATCGAGACGTTTCTGTGATTCACACCCACAGAGAGTTTTCACACCACCTTTGGCCAAGTCGTTCCAAATGGCTCAGTGGTCACTCATGCTGCCAGGTCTATCGTCATTGGATCCAGATTATTTCTCATGTTGCTTTCAACCCAAGGCAATGTATTGCTTCAAGATTCATTCCCTATTATCCTTACCATACGACTATCTCATTCGTTAGACCCATACATATAAGTCCAGGGCAATGATTTCCGGGAATATACGTTCCTTTTCACATCTTCTATGGCAACATTTTCATTAACGTTCCAGACTCCCGTCTTCCATAGGTAGATGCGTCGGAAACTGTTTAGAGAATGATCACCAGCCTAATACCCAGGAACTGGCGGGTTGTCTTATGGTGAAGGGGCGGACTGGCGAGGCTTGTATCCGATCGGGTTTAGAAGAGTAAGAGGCGACTTGGTCGACTTGAGATTCTGAGAACTTTAAGAGCCTGAGCGGGCCTTGACAAGGAGAGTGTGTGGGGGGAATGTTCACCTTAGTGGGAGAATCTCAACCGAGGGGGGTCACGGTGTAAAAATGAGGGGTCGTCCATTTCAGACAGAGTTGAGGAGATGTGTTTTTTCTCAGGGAACCAAGAGTGTTTGGGACTCTCTTCCTCAAAAGGCGGTGGAAGAAGATTCTTTGAATATTTTTATAAACGAGCGAGAGATTCTCAGTGAACAAGGGGGTGAAACGTTATCAGTAAGTGGGGCGGGGCGGGGGAGTTGCGGTGTGGGGGGCGAGAATGTAGGGTTGAGGTCACAATCAGATCAGCAGTGATCTTATTGAACTGGGGAGCGGACAAGAGGGGCCGAGTGGCCCACTCCTGCTCCATATTCGCAAGTTTGTATGTATTCCTAGCAGATGAACATTAATGGTAAATTACAGGATTCTGACTTTTATCCGCTATTTGATGAGTGATGACTTATCCCTCAGGTCCAGGGTAATTCAGGTACTATCTTCTAATAGTTTTGCTCGTCAGTGAGGAGCTAGCATGGAGTGAGCTTGTTGAGAAAGGTTTGCAAATTTAACATGGCTTCTCTCTGCTCATGTTAGTAACAGCATGTCCTAGTGTAGCAAGCCCAATAAATCCCACTAAAATTCAACTAAACTCCCTTCCCCGTGAACCTGCTCTGCTGTCGGATGAGAGAGATGATGACAGAGCGGCGCTGTCATTGGACGAGCGATCCCGAGGCTCAGGAGAAAGTTCTGGGGACAGAGGTTCAATTCAAACCATGGAATTTCCATTCATCAACCTGGAATTCTCATATATTCGTTTATGTGTTGTGAGAGTGGGGATCGGGGCTGCCAGGAGAAAGAATGGGGCGAGGTTGCGGCTCAGGGGAGGTATGCCAAAGTAGGGGTGCGGGGAGAGCGGGGATAGGAGGAGAGATTGCGAGCTGGGAGTGCACAGGGCCGGGGCGAGAGCGGTGTTGAATGTGGGAGAGTGTGGCCCGTGAGGAGACTGGGTTCAGTGGAAGAGTAATGCAGGGCCGGGCCTGTAAGTGTGAGAGAGAGTGAGTGCGAGAGCGAGGGAGTTAGTGCTCTTCTATTCTTCCTGCCAAAGTGGATAATCTCACGTTCCTCCACCTTATACTCGGCCATGCCACCATATTGCCTGCTGACTCAAACTGACGATATTTCTTTCCAGCTCTTTGTGTCTTCCTCACAGCTTTACTCTGATGCCGATAAGCTGGGTAGAGATATTTCCACCAGCAGTGACACCGCCGGATTCACTGGGTGGACTATCGAACAAAGGTTGCTGTCCTTCTTGAAGCTGGCTGCACGAGAACTCAGACAAAACTCTCGCACAGGCGACTTCAATGGACTGGACATAGTGTCCGGAAGGCGGAAACGTGCATCTCGCCGCCAGGTCCTGGTTTCTCAACTTTCCAATGGCCAACGGTCCAGGGGAACACTGTGAAACTCTCCATGACGTGTGGCAGCATCGACGTGAATGACTGGGAGGAGCTCGCTGCCAAATGGTCAAAATGGCGACATCGTATCTATCATTCAGCAACATGCTTTGAGTTTCCATGTCTTAATGATGTGGCAGGTCGGCCGCAGAGAAGTGAAGCAAGGGAAGGAAATCCTGCTCTCCGGATCCCACTATCTGGTGGGACTTCCTGCCCAATGTCTCCGATGGAGATTTGGCCTGTTCATACACATGAAGACCCACGTCTGGAACTGGCCATCATCCTCGAGTCATCATTCTCAAATCGAGGGACAGGCGAAGATGAGGATAATTTACTCACCATCTTGGTGTGACCAATCTTAGAAACAGGACACTCTGTCCCCTCATTCAGACATTGATGTTTATTGTAAACTTGGTGAGAATAGGGATTGATAAGATTATTGGGGAACAGGTGATGGCCAATGGGAGGGTTTGGGAGTGTGATGGAAAATCCGTACGTCACAGGTTTACTAATCCAGAGAGTGTGACTTCAAATTTCAACACTGGGGTTTGAGACTTTGAGTTTAAATTAAGTCTGTATACAAACAGCCTGGATCAGTAAAAGCCGCTGACACTTTGTGAATGTTGAAGGGATTTATGCAGTGAATGTTGTCTCTCTAAAACTGTTACTATTAAAATTCCAACCCGCAACTCGCCAATGCTCTTAGACAGCACCTTCCATGTCCACAACCTCTACCATCTAGAACAAAGGCAGCAGATAGATGGGAGCACCACAGCCTGGAAGGACACCTCCAAGCCACACAACGTCCTGAATTGGAAATATATCGGCCGTTCCTTCACTGTCGCTGGGTCAAAATAGTGGAACTCCCTCCCTAACACCACTGTGGGTGTACCTACACCACAAGCACAGCAGTGATTCAAGAAGGCACCTCACCACCACATTCTCAATGGGCAATTAGGGATGGGCAATAAATGCTGTCCTGGCCAGTAATGCCCACAGCCCAAAAAGGAATGAAAATATTTACCCTGACCATTGGACATGTTGACCATTAAATGCTTGAGGCCTGGTGCCAATTTCAATCCCCCTACACTCTTCCTGATGGGCAACTGGAGGCAGGTTATGATGTAAGGGAAAAAAAACTGTTCCAAATATCAGGTGAGATGTTTCCTTGTTTTGTTATCGCAGCTTATTTCATTAATAATCTTTAATTTGCACAAATGTTACCACAATGTAACTCATTGACAAATGATAATGTTTCAGCCAACCAGCACTGCCAATGGTCAGATGTGAAACCCATGTGATGGGCGGCGTTGGATATATTGTCACGGTGACTGATGCCACTCACAGAAGATTGGACCAGAGAGTGAAGAGGCAGCAAATCAACGGGACCCCCACTGCATCGCGCACTGTGACATCTTATCTGGAGACTCTGGTAAGCATTGGGCTATGATGTGGCCAGTATAATAAGGTCAGGAATTTGTCATTTTCTAGGAAATGTTTCGGTGGGGCGTCTGCTGCTTGTCCTGTCCGCCTACCCGGCTCAGTAATGGAACGGTGTTCGAATATTAGCACGGTGCCTACACAACGGGGCTGGAGGAGGAACCAGAGAATAGAGCAGAAATGTCAGGAATACATCGAGTTTATATTTTTGAGGAGTTGAACAAGGAAAGAGGGAAGGATTGAACTAAAGCTATGGGGGTTTGTTAGGAAAATTTAAGGAAGTGGAATTCACCTCTGTCGGTGGGGGTCACAGTGAAGGAGGCAGATTCAGCTCACTCTGTGTGTTTGGGTCGCAGTGAGTGTACAGTTCACCCATTATAACTCGATATTCTCACTATTCCACTGTCCAACTCTCTAATTACAATTCCTTCCCTTTCCCTTTTCTATTAACTCTCCACAATGCTAATTCTGTGTTTTCCTTCCCAGACTATCCCCCGGTGAGATGGCGATTCTGCTGCTGATTCTCGGTTGCCTGAGTAAGTTAATTACAATGTAATCAAACGCCACCATATTCATTTAAAACAATTATGGAGATAATCCTCATTTGTAATGTTGTTGAGGGTGGTTTCATTGCTGTGCCTGGGACACAAGAACTGATGCCATTGTAAGCAGTGTACATGGAATATAAAATTAAAAATGACTGATTGTTCACAGAATGCAAAACAGTGTGTCAAAATAGCCTTGAATGTTGCCTCATATGAGAACACACAGTCTGCAATTAATTAGGATAAAACAGTGATCTTTCTAATCGGTGACAATTCACAATGGGTAGATGTCCAAAGAGACTTGAGGATCCATTCTATAGATTATGGCATGTCTTCAACAGGTTCACAAAATAATCCAAAAGCCTAATTGAATGCTGACCTGTATATCTGTCGTAACGGACGACAAGTTTGTAGACATCATGTGTGAGATTCATAAAGCCCTGGTCAGGACACACACACAGTGTATGTGAGCAGTTATTTGCACCACACCAGAGGAAGGATTGATTGACTTCGGAGGGAGTGTCGTGTAGATTTACGAGGACGAACCCAAGATTCCAAGGATTAAAATAAAAGGAGATTTTAGGCAACCTAAGATTGTTGTCCCTTTTTTTTAAGAGGGGGGTGGGGGCGGTGTGAGCTGACTTGAACAAACTTTTCAAGCTATCCCGCGGGAAGCATCAGGTGGACAAAATCTAGTTCGGAGAGTTTGAATGTGGAGAATGAGGGGGCGTAATCTAAAGATTAGAGTCAGAGTTACTTTAGTCAAATTAGCAAACACTTTTACAAATGAAGTTAGTAGAAGTTTGACATTTTCTTCTGTAAAATACAGCGGATGTTTAACTTCGAAATCTGGAATTGGTATATTTTTTCCACGATCTCTCAAATGTTTAACATCCGTCACATTCACATTCTCTCCTCTCTTTCTCACATACCCACACTCTCTCCCTCTCTCTCTGTCACACACAGTCACACTCTCCCCCTCTATCTCACACATAATCACACTCTCCCCCCTCTCTCTGTCACAGTCACACTGTCCCCCCTCTCTCTCACACAGTCACACTCTCCCCCCTCACATACACACACTCTCCCCCTCTCTCTCACACATTGTCACTCTCCCCCTGTCCATCTCTCTCACACAGTGACACTCACCCCCTCTCTCGCACACAGTCACACTCTCCCCGCCTCTCTCACATACTCATCATGTCCCCGTCTCCCTCTCCAATGCTCACACTCTCCCTCTCCCTCTCTCACACAGTATTAATCTCCCCCTCTCACATACCCACACTCTCCCCCTCTCTCCCTCACACAGTCACACACTCCCCCTCTCTCTCACATACTCATCATCTCCCCCTCTCTCTCTCACATACTCACACTCTCCCCCTTTCTCTCTCACAAACTCACACTGTCCCCCTCTCTATGTCACAAACTCAGACTCTCCCCCCTTTCTCTCTAACAGACACAGTCACACTCTCCCCCTCTCTTGCTGTCACACCTGATGACAATCTCCCCCTCTCCCCCTCACTCACACTCTCTCCCTCTCTCACACACACAGTCACACTCTCCCCTCTCTCTCTCAGGCAGTCACACTATCCCCCTCTCTCTCAGACAGTCACATTCTCTCCCTCTCTCTCTCCCACACACCGTCACACTCTCCCCCTCTCTATGTCACATGCTCATACTCTCCCAACCCCCTCCCTTTCACACAGTCACACTCTCTTTATCACATATTCACACTCTTCCCCTCTCTCTCTCACATATTCACACTCTTCCCCTCTGTCACATGCTCATCATCTCCCCCTCTCTCTCACTCACACAGTCACACCCTCCCTCTCTCTCTCTCACAAACTCACACTCTCCGCCTCTCTATGTCACAAAATCAGACTCTCCCCCTCTCCCTTTCACAGACACGGTCACCCTCTACCCCTCTCTCTCTCACTCGGTCACCCTCTCCCACTCACACCCTCCCCCTCTCTCTCAGACAGTCACACTCTCCCCCTCTCACATACTCACACTCTCCCCCTCTCTCTCTCATACAGTCACACTCACCCCCTCTCTCTCTCTCACATACACTCTCTCCCGCTCTCTTTCTCTCACACAGTCACACTATCCCCCTCTCTATGTCACATGCTCACACTCCCCGCCCCCTATCTCCCTCTCGGACAGTCACACTCTCTATTCCGCATTTTCACACTCTCCCTCTCTCTCTCTCAAATATTCACACTCTCCCCCTCTCTCTCACATACTCGTCATCTCCCCCTCTCTCTCACACACTCACACTCTCCCCCTCTCTCTCAATCACACAGTCACGCCCTACCCCTCTAGCTCTCTCACACATACTCACTCTCTCCCCCTCTCTATGTCACAAACCCAGACTCTCCCCATCTCTCTCCCACAGACAGTCACACTCTCCCCCTCTCTCGCTGTCACACCCGATGACAATCTCTCCCCTTCTCCCTCACTCAAACTCTCCCCCTCTCTCACACACAGTCACACTCTCCCCCTCTCTCACACACTTAAACTCTCCACCTCTCACATTACCACACTCTCCCCCTCTCTCCCTCACACACAGTCACACTCACCTCCTCTCTCTCTCACACATACATTCTCTCACTCACTCTCACACCGTCACACTTGCCCCCTCTCTATGTCACATGCTCACACTCTCCCCCCCTCCCTTTCGCACAGTCACAGTCTCTACGACACATATTCACACTCTCCCCCTCTCTCACACATATTCACACTATCCCCCCTCTCTCTCACATACCCACACTCTCTCCCTCACTCACTCTCACACAGAGACACTGCCCCCTTCTCTATGGCATATACTCAGACTCTCCCCTCTCTCGCTGTCACACATATTGACGTCTCCCCCTCTCTCACAGTATCGCCCTCCCTCTCACACTCTCCCCCTCTCTCTGCCACACACACTCTGACTCTCCCACTTCTCTCTCCTTCACTCACACTCTCTTCTTCCTTTCATGTGCACATTCTCCCCCTCCCTCCCCTTGCTCACTCATTCTCATTCCCCTCTGTTTCACACTCACACTCTCCTCTCGCTCTCTCACTTTCACCCTATCCCCTCGCTCTTTTACTAAAACTCTCGCTCCCTCGCTTTCTCTTTCTCTCTCTCTCACAAACACACTGTCCCGTCTCTCTCACTCACACTCTGCACCTCACTCACATTCACAGACTTCCACCTCATTCGCTCTACCACTTTCTCACACATGCACACTCCCTCTCACTCTCACCTCTCGGACACCCACACTCACTCTCCCCACATTTTTCTCAAATACTCACACTAACCGCCGCCACTTACAAGCATCTTTCTCACACTCAAACTCTGACCGCACCCTCACAGACTCTACTGCTTTCTCTGACACTGACACATTCACTCGCATTCCTCTCTCACAACTAAGCACACTCTCTCTCCATTTTTCACTCACAATCTGCCCCCCCCCCTCGCCCCTCAAATTCACAGCCTCCCCTCTCTCCCCTGAAATTCAGGCTCTTCCCCGCTTTCTTTCTCTCTCTCTTTTTCTCTCTCTCTCTCTTTCTCTCTGTCTCTCTGACTCTCACACACACCCTCACACTCTACTGTCTCTACCACGCTCACAAACCCTCCTCCCTGTCACGCTGAAACTCTTTCCTCTCTCTCCTGCACACACCCTCACCCTTATCTATCGCAATCAAACTCTCCCCTCTTTCTCCTTCACACTCTCACCAATTTCACTCAAATCCACAGTCGCCCTCTCTCTCATTCACAATTTCACTCTCTCCCTCTTAATCACACCCTCCTCCTCTCTAGTTCACTCACAGTCTCCCTCTCACTCACACCCAGTCTCTTTCTCACGCTCTCACTCGGACTCTCTCTCTCTTTCACTCACATCCCCCACCCCCTCGAATTCCGTCTCCATCTCTCTCGCACTTTCAGTCTACCTCTCTCTGTCCCATTCACAATTTCCCTCTTTCTTATTCAAAGTCACCCTCTCTCACATTCAGTCTCCATCTCTCTCTGTCACATTTATATCCCTCTCTTTCTCACACATTCACAGATTCCCTCTCTCTGACATTAAGTTTCTCCCTCTCTCTCCAAAACTTTCATAGTCTCTCCCTCTCTCTCACTCACCATCTATTTTGCGCTGTCACTCACTCACAGTCACCCCCTCTCTCATACATACAGTCACTATCTCTGGCATTCAGTATCCTTCATTCACTCAATCTCCCACTTTATCTCCGTCACTGGCTTCTCTCTCATTCAGTCTCCCTCTCTGTCTCTCGGACTCAAAGTCTCCATCTCCCTCTCTATCTCACTAAGTCTTTATCTCCCTCTCACATTCGCAGTTTCCCACTCTCTCTCTCTCTGACATTCAGTCTCTTTCTCTCTCTCACATTCACATTCTCTCTCCTTCTCACTCACATTCACAGCCTTCCTATCTCTAACTGTCCCCATCTCTTTCTCTCTCGTACAATCTAACCCTCACACTGTCTCCATCTCTCTTTCACTAACATTCTCCTTCCCTCACATTCACCGTCTCCCTCTCTCACTCGTTTTCTAACACTCTCTCTTTCTCCCTCTCCCTCTATCTTACATTCACAATCTCTCCCTCTCTCTCACATTCACATGCTCCCTCTCTCGCAATCAGTCTCCGGCTCTCTCTATCCGATTTAAAATTTCCCTTCTCTAATTCTCCACTCTCTCTCACATCCACAGTCTCCCTAAATCACTCTTAAGCACGTCCAATCTCCCGCTCTCTCTGTCTCACATTCACTGTCTCCATCTTTCTCTCACACAGTCATTCCCTCTCTCACTGTCTCCATCTCTCTCTCACTCAATCTCTCTCTCTCTCACACACATTCACAGTCACCATCGTTCTCTCTTATTAGCAGTCTCTCTCTCACATTCAATGTCTCCCTCTCCTTCTCATTCACATTCTCCTTCTTTCTCACTCACGTCAACAGTTTTCCTCTCTCTCTCACATTCGCATGCTCCCTCTCTCTCATTCAAAGTCTCCATCTGTCTTCCTCTCTTACATTCACAGTCTCCCTATTATCTGACATTCACAGTTTCCCTGTCACTCTCACATTCACGTTCTCCCCCTCTCACTCACTCACATTCTCCCTCTCTCTCACTCGTAGTCTCTCTCTCTTTCTCTCTCACTCTCGCACACAGTCTTCCTCTCTCACGCTTCCTCCCTCTCTCTCACACATTTACATTCTCTATCTATCTCTCACATTCAGTATCTCTCTCACTCACAGTATCGCTCCCTCTGACAAATTCACAGGCTCACCCTCATTCTCACATTCACATCCTCTCTCTCTCTTTCACTCACTCACTGTCTCCCTCTCTCTCTAACTCACTCACTGCGTCCAACTCTCTCTCCTCACTCGCAGTATGCCTCTCTCTCACATTCACAGGCCCCGCCTCTCTCTCACATTCACAGGCCCCGTCTCTCTCTCACATTCACATTATCTCTATCTCTCTCTCTGTTACTCACACAAAGTCTGCCAATGTCTCTGACTCACAGTCTCCCACTGTCTGACATTCACGGTCCCCATCTCTCTCACATTCACCGTCTCCCTCTCTCTCTCACACTCACAATTTCCCTGTTCTCTCTCCTTCACATTCTCCCTTTCTCTCCCACTGACTCACAGTAGCTTCACTCTCACAGACTCCCTCTTTGATTCGCTCACAGTGTCTCCCTGTCACATTCACATTCACCCTCTATCCCTCACATTCAGTACCCCTCTCTCTCTAATATTATCTATCTCACTGTCATTCACATTCTACCTCTCTCTCTTTCACTCACTGCCTCCCTTCCTCTGACATTCACCGTCTCCCTCGCTCTCTGAATTTCACATTTGCACTGCCTCTCTCTCACGTTTAGAGTCGCCCTCTCTCTCACATACAGAGTCTCCCTCTCTCTCTCACACTTAGCCTTCCTCTCTTTATCTCACTCAGCCTCCCTCAGTCTCTCTCTCACATCCCCCTCTTCCTCTCTAACTCCAAAGTTCCCTCTGCCTCACTTACACTTAACTCTCTCTCTCACATTCAAAGTTTCCCTCTCGCTCTCACATTCACATCCTCACTCTCTCTCTCTCCCATTCAGAGTCTCCATCTCTCCCTCACCTTCAAAGCCTCTCTCTCCCTCTCACTCAGTCTCCTTATCTCTCTCTCATATTAACAGTCTCCCTCTATCTATCTCACATTCACAATCTCCCTCCCATACTCGCTCAGTCTACCTCTTTCTCGTATAAACTGGCTCCCTCTCGCTCACACATTCATAGTCTCCCTCTCTCCGTAACATTCACATTGTCTCTCTCACTCACTCACTGTCTCCCTCTCTCTCTCTCCTCACTTTAAGTCTCCCTCACTCTCAGATTATCAGGCTCCATCTCTCTCTGACATTCAAAACCTCCCTCCCTCCATCACATTTACCTTCATTTTCTCACTCACTGTTTCCCTCTCTCTCTCAGTCAGTGTCACTTTCTCTCTCTCACACTCACAATCTCCCTCTCTCACACTTTCAGTCACCAAATCTCTCACACAATCACCGTCTCCCTCTCCCTCACATTCACATTCTCCCTCTCTCCCACACATTCATAGCCCCCCCTCTCTCTGATATTCTCCATCTATCTCACTCATATTCACAGTCTAGCTCCCTCCCTCTCTCTCTCATTCTCTCACTCTCACTCCGTCTCCCTTTCCCTCTCTATCACCTTTCGTGTCTACCTCTGTCTTTCTCATATTCAGTGCCGCCCTCTCTCTATCTCAGTCAGCCTCTCTCCCTCCCTCTGATTCACATTTTCTATCTCTCTCACTCACTCACTATCTTCCTCTCTCTCTCACACTCAATCTCCCTCTCTATAAAACTCACAGTCTACCGCTCTCAATTCCAGTCCCAATCGCTCTCTCACAAGAAGAGTCTCACTCTCTCTCTGGTACTCACAATATCCCTCTCTTTCACATTCACATTATCCCTCTCTCTCCCACTGATTCAGTCTCGTCTCTCTCACAGTCTCCCTCTCTCATGCACTCACAGTCTCTCTAGCTCAGAATCACAGTCTCCCCATCTCTCTCTCAATCAATATCTCCCTCTCTCCCTCACATTCACAGTCTCCCTCTCTCTCTGAAATTCTCCATCTGTCTCACTCACATTCACAGTCTAGCTCCCTCTCTATCTCACTCACTCACAGCCTCCCTCCCTCTCACATACAACTTCTCCCTCTCTCACTCATTCTCTCACTGCCACTGAGTCATACTCTCCCTCTCTCTCACATTCAGACTCCCCCTCTCTCTCTCGCTCTCACGTTCTCCCTCTCTCTCACATTCAGACTCCCCCTCTCTCTCTCGCTCTCACGTTCTCCCTCTCTCTCACATTCACATTATCCCTCTCTCTTGCACCGTGCCAGTCTCTTCTCTCTCAAAGTCTCCCTCTGTCATGCACTCACAGTCTCTCTCGCTCATATTCAAAGTCTCCCTCTCTTTCTGACATTCTCCATCTATCTCCCTCACATTCACAATCTAGCTCTCTCTCACACACACTCACAACTTCCCTCCCTCTCACAATACTACGTCTCCCTCTCTTACCCATTCTCTCAATCCCACGCAGTCATCCTCTACCTCTCTCTGACATTGAGAGTCTCTCTGTCTGTCACATTCAGAGTCTCCCTCTCTCTCTCACATTCAGAGTCACCCTCTTTCCCCCACATTCAGACTGCCCCCCTCTCTCTCTCTCACATTAATAATCTCCCTTTCTCACTCAATCGGTCTCCATCTCTGTCACATTCACATGCTTCCTCTCTCTCTCACGTTAATATTCTCTAGCTCTCTCACTCACTCATTCTCCCTATCTCTCTCACTCAGCCTCTCTCTCACTCACAGTCTCCCTCTCTCACATTCACATGCTCCGTCACTCTCACTCTCAATCTCCGTCCTGCTCACTCACACTCAGTCTCTCCTTCTCTCTCGCATCCAGTCTCCCTCTCACTCTCACATTCACTGAATTTAACTCTCACATTCTCAGGCTCTCTCTCTCCCTCACCCACAGTCTCCCACTGCCTCTCACACATTCACAGCCTCCCACTATCTGTCGCATTGATAGTTGCCCTCCCTCTCTCACATTCACATTCTCCCTCTCTTTCACTCAGTCTCATTCTCTCTTACATTCACAGTCTACCTAAATCTTTCTCACGATCACAATCTCCCTCTCTCTCACTCACCCACAGTCTCCGTCTCTCTCTCACATTCACAGCTTTTCTCTCTCTCACACATTCAAATGCTCCCTCTCTCTATCACAGTCTCCTTCTCTCTCTCATATTCAGTCTGCTTTTTTTCTCGCATTCAGAGCCTCCCGCTCTGTCTCACATCAACAGACTCCCGCTTACTGTCTTATTCACAGCCTCCCTCTCTCACCCACATTCACATTCTCCCTCTCTCAAATTCTCAGGCTCCCACTCTCTCCCTCAGCCTCCTTCTCTCTTCCACACATCTCCATCATTCTTCCTCCCAGTCTCCTTCTCGCTCTCACACATTCACAGATTCCCTCTTCCTCTCACACATTCACAATCTCCCTCTATTCACCTCACATTCGCAATCTCTCTCCCTCTCACTCACTCCATCTCCCTCTCCCCCTCACTCAGTTCCCTCTCTCATATTCACATGCTGCCTCTCCCTCGCTCAGTTTACCTCTATCGCTCTCATTCGCAGTCTCCCTTTCCCTCACACACATAAATTGTAGCTCCCTCTCTCTCTCACACATTCACAGGCTCATCCTCTCTCCCACATTCGCAGTCTCCCTCTCTCTCTCACTCACAGTCTCACTCTCCCTCACATTCTGTCTCCCACTTTCACTCATTCTCCTTCTCTCACTCAATCGCCCTCTCCATCTCCCCCACATTCAGAATCTTCCTCTCTCATCCTCTCACATTCAGAGTCTCCCACTGTCTCTCTCTCATTCACATTCTCTTTCTCCCTCACGCAGTCTCTCTCTCTTTCCCTAATTCTCTCTCTCTCTCTCTCACTCAGTTTTCTTCTTTCTCTCTCTCACATTCACAGCCGCTAACTATCTCACATTCACATGCTTTCTCCTCTCACATTAACGTTCTCCATCTCTCACTCACTCACAGGCCCACTCTCTGTATCACTCAATCTCTCTCTCTCTCTGACTCACAGTCTCCCTCTCCAACTCGCTCAGTTTCCCTCTCCCTCACATTGAGTTTCCATCTATCGCTCACTCAGTCTCCTTCTCTCGCTCACACATTCACAATTTCCCTCTCTCTCACTCACATTCAAAGTCTCCCTCTCTCTCCCTCACACACAGTCTCCCTCTTTCTCTCGCACACTCTCCTCCTCCCTCACATTGAGTTTCCATCTCTCGCAAACTCAGCCTCCCTCTCTTTCTCCATTACTTTCACAGACTCCCTTTTTGTCACTCACATTCACGGACTCCCTCTCTCTCACATTCACAGCCGTCATCTCGCTATCGATTTCACAGCCTCCTTCTCTCTCACATTCAAATTATTCCGATTGTACTCACAGTCTCCTGCTCTCTCTCACACTCATTCTCCCTTTCCCTCTCCCATTCACAGCCTCTTTCCTTCCCTCACATTCACTTTCTCTCTCTCTGACTCACTCTCTTCCTCACCCTCTGTCTCAATCCCTCTCAGTCACATTCTCCCTCACTTTCCATCCCCAACTGTCTCTCACATTCACCGACTCCCTCTCTCTCACATTCATATTCACCCTCTCTCTCTCGCCGTTTCATTATCCGTCTCTCTCCTACGGACTCACGGTATCCTCTCTCACATATTCTCACACTTTCATTCGCTCACAGTCTCTCTTTCTCACATTCGCGTTCTCCCTCTCTACCTCAAATCCAGTCTCCCTCTCTCTCTGACATTCTCTTTCTATCACACTGGCATTCAGATTTTAGCTCTCTCTCTCCATCTCACGGACTTCCTCTCTCCCACATTCACCCTCTCCCTCTCTCATTAATTCTCTCACACTTACTCAGCCTCCATCTCACTCTCTCTCTCATTCAGAGTCTCCCTCTCACTCACACACATTTAGAATCTTATTCACTGACTCTCTTCCTTTCACAGATTCCCTCTCTCTCTCTTACATTCACACTCCGCCTCTCTCTCTCTAACTGATATTCAATGTCTGTCTCACTCAGTCTCCCTCTCTGTCCCTCAAGTTCACAGCCTCTCTCTCTCTCTCACTCTCACTCACTCTGTTTCCCTCTCTCTCTCAGGCATTCAGATCAGCCATCTATCTCACATTCACATGCTCCTTCCTTTCACAGTAACATTCTCTCCCTCTCTCTCACTCAGTCACTCAGACGCCCAGTCTCTCATATTCAATTGGTCATATTCATAAATACACGACTCTCTATCCCCCCGGCCCCGCTCTTTAACCCCCCCCCCCCCCCCCCCCACGCCCCCCCGGCCCGGCTCTCTATCCACCCGGCTTCTCTCTCTAACACGCCAGATACGCTATCTAACCCCCCGGCCCCACTCTCTAACCCCCCGTCCCCACTCTCTATCCCCGCGGCCCCGCTCTCTATCCCCCCGGCCCCGCGCTCAATACCCCCGGCCCCGCTCTCTATCCCTCCGGCCCCGCTCTCTATCCCCCCGGCCCGCTCTCTATCCCCCCGGCCCTGCTCTCTATCCCCCCGGCCCCGCTCTCTATCCCCCCGGCCCCGCTCTCTATCCCTCCGGCCCCGCTCTCTATCCCCCCGGCCCCGCTCTCTATCCCTCCGGCCCCGCTCTCTATCCCCCCGGCCCCGCTCTCTATTCCTCCGGGCCCCGCTCTCTCTCCCCCCGGCCCCGCTCTCTATCCCCCCGGCCCCGCTCTCTATTCCCCCGGCCCCGCTCTCTATCCCCCGGCCCCGCTCTCTATCCCCCCGGCCCCGCTCTCTATCCCCCCGGCCCCGCTCTCTCTCCCCCCGGCCCCGCTCTCTCTCCCCCCGGCCCCGCTCTCTCTCCCCCCGGCCCCGCTCTCTATCCCCCCGGCCCCGCTCTCTAACCCCCCAGCCCCGCTCTCTAACCCCCCGGCCCCGCCCACTGTCTCCAGCTTTCCTGATAGTTTGAGGTGATGTTGATGTTGTTGTTGTTTTCTGTTGCTTGTGCGTGAATGTTAAATCGATGATAGGGAACACACTCTGTGAGCATTGAGTGAGAGGGGGAGGTTGAGCTGGGAGACAGATGGGAACCTGGTTCAGAGAAGGAGGAAAGATTCCAGATTTAATTTGCGACATTTTCAAGTGGTGTGTGTGTGTGTGTGTGTGTGGGGGCGGGGGGGGGAGGGGTGGGTGGGTGGGTTCCAGTGAATTCGCGGTGTAACTTCAGCTCTATTTTATATTAACGTGAAACATCTCTTGTCTCTCAGTCGGAGTCTCGGGACTCACTGACCCGTGTGTAGATCACACCGTCCTGGACCAGGCCTGGAGAAGCATCGATTGTAAACTGACTGAGTGTTCCAACCCGTGGGAGTGTGATGGCAACCTTCAGGAAGGATGGTACCGATTTAAAAGGTAATGTTCAGGGAAACTTCCTGATTAAAGTAGACAAAGAGAGGAAAGTGTGTGTGTAGACACAGAAAGTGTAGCGAGACAGAGATCATCAGTGAGATCAATGGGGACAGAGAGAACAAAAGCTAATTAAATTTCCTTTTTTAGATATCGGTTTGATAGAATTGAGCGGATTGTTCTGACATTTCAGACTTTAGAATATTGCTGTGGGTCTGGAGTCACATGTAGCGCAGTCCAGGGAAGGACAGCAGATTTCCTTCCCAAAAGATAACCACATCAGTTGTTCCGACAATGCTCGATGGGTTCACTGTGGCCCTGTTACTGAGACTAGCTTTATCTTCCAGATTTACTCAGTGCATTTAATTTAACAGCTGTACTGTTTGGACTTGAGCCTGTGTCCCCAGGACATGAGCCTGACTCACTGGGTCACTCGTTTACTGACATTAGCACTAAGCCACAGCCTTCCCATAAGTGGACAGTAACATTCGCACCACACAATCGCCAGGCAATGCCCATCAGAAACAAGAGAAAATCTAACCTTCTCTCCGTGACACCCAGAGGCATTACCATCGCTCAATCCTCCACTATAAACTAAGGGAATAACTCCCCACCTAACTCCGCAAAGCCGTCCACAAGGCATCTGTCCACATCTACAAAGCACAAGTCAGGAGTGTGATGGAATAATCTCCACTTACCTGGATTAGTGCAACTCCAACAACTCAATAAACTCAAGACCATCCGGGACAAAGCAGCAGCGCTTGATTGACACCTCATCCAACACTTTAAACGTTCACTCCTTCCACCACCGATCCATAGTAGCAGCAGTGTATACCATCTACAAGATGCACTGCGGAAACTCAGCATCCCTCCTTAGGCAGCACATTCCAAATGCAAAGCCTCTAACACCGAGGAGGTCAAGGGCAGCAGACACATTGGAACTCCACCACCTGGACGTTTCACTCCAGGTCACTCACCATCCTGACTTGGAATCGCATCGCTGTTCCTTCACTGTCGCTGGGTCAAAATCCTGGAGCTCCCACCCTAATAGCGCTTTCGGTGTAACTACAACACATGGACTGCAGCTGTTCGAGAAGGCGGCTCACCATCACCTTCTCAAGTATAACTAGGGGTGGGCAATATATTCTGGGCCAGCCAATGATTCCCACAACTCGGATATCATTTTTAGCAACTTGGGACGAGGTCTCATCTCAATTCATGTAACGATTCCTGACACCAGACTTTAATAACGGTGTCAAGGTTTTGAACAGGGAAGAGAGGCGATTCACCAGAATGTCTCCAGACTTTGGAATGGCGCTGGGTGGGTGCGGAGGGCGGGTGTGGGCGGTGTTGGGGGGGCTGGAACTACATGGTGAGAAACATGGATTGTTCTCCCTCGGGCAGAGAATGGGAGCGGAGAGGTTTAGCAGAGGCGTTCAAATGCATGAAGGGTTTGAATAGAGCGGAAAAGGAGAAATTGTTTACACTGGAAAAAGGGAGACACTGATTAAAAGTCATTGGTATAAAAACAAGTACAACGTGAATGTGTATTTTGTTATGATCTAGGGACCTCTCCCAGTCCCCTCTCCCTCGGTGTCCTCTCCCAGTCCCCTCTCCCTCGGTGTCCTCTCCCAGTCCCCTCTCCCTCGGTGTCCTCTTTCAGTCCCATCTCCCTCGGTGTCCTCTCCCAGTCCCCTCTCCCTCGGTGTCCTCTTTCAGTCCCATCTCCCTCGGTGTCCTCTCCCAGTCCCCTCTCCCTCGGTGTCCTCTCCCAGTCCCATCTCCCTCGGTGTCCTCTCCCAGTCCCCTCTCCCTCTGTGTCCTCTCCCAGTCCCCTCTCCCTCTGTGTCCTATCCCAGTCCCCTCTCCCTCGGTGTCCTCTCCCAGTCCCAACTCCCTCGGTGTCCTCTCCCAGTCCTCTCTCCCTCGGTGTCCTCTCCCAGTCCCCTCTCCCTCGGTGTCCTCTCCCAGTCCCGTCTCCCTCGGTGTCCTCTCCCAGTCCCCTCTCCCTCGGTGTCCTCTCCCAGTCCCCTCTCCCTCTGTGTCCTATCCCAGTCCCCACTCCCTCGGTGTCCTCTCCCAGTCCCAACTCCCTCGGTGTCCTCTCCCAGTCCCATCTCCCTCGGTGTCCTCTCCCAGTCCCCTCTCCCTCGGTGTCCTCTTTCAGTCCCATCTCCCTCGGTGTCCTCTCCCAGTCCCGTCTCCCTCGGTGTCCTCTCCCAGTCCCCTCTCCCTCGGTGTCCTCTCCCATTCCCCTCTCCCTCTGTGTCCTATCCCAGTCCCCTCTCCCTCGGTGTCCTCTCCCAGTCCCAACTCCCTCGGTGTCCTCTCCCAGTCCTCTCTCCCTCGGTGTCCTCTCCCAGTCCCCTCTCCCTCAGTGTCCTATCCCAGTCCCCTCTCCCTCGGTGTCCTATCCCAGTCCCCTCTCCCTCGGTGTCCTCTCCCAGCCCCAACTCCCTCGGTGTCCTCTCCCAGTCCTCTCTCCCTCGGTGTCCTATCCCAGTCCCCTCTCCCTCGGTGTCCTCTCCCAGTCCCCTCTCCCTCGGTGTCCTCTCCCAGTCCCAACTCCCTCGGTGTCCTCTCCCAGTCCCAACTCCCTTTGTGTCCTCTCCCAGTCCCCTCTCCCTCGGTGTCCTCTCCCAGTCCCGTCTCCCTCGGTGTCCTCTCGCAGTCCCGTCTCCCTCGGTGTCCTCTCGCACCCCCTCTCCCTCGGTGTCCTCTCCCAGTCCCCTCTCCCTCGGTGTCCTCTCCCAGTCCCCTCTCCCTCGGTGTCCTCTCCCAGTCCCATCTCCCTCGGTGTCCTCTCCCAGTCCCATCTCCCTCGGTGTCCTCTCCCAGTCCCAACTCCCTCGGTGTCCTATCCCAGTCCCCTCTCCCTCGGTGTCCTCTCCCAGTCCCAACTCCCTCGGTGTCCTCTCCCAGGCCCAACTCCCTCGGTGTCCTCTCCCAGTCCCCTCTCCCTCGGTGTCCTCTCCCAGTCCCATCTCCCTCGGTGTCCTCTCCCAGTCCCGTCTCCCTCGTTGTCCTCTCCCAGTCCCGTCTCCCTCGGTGTCCTCTCCCAGTCCCCTCTCCCTCGGTGTCCTCTTCCAGTCCCATCTCCCTCGGTGTCCTCTCGCAGTCCCATCTCCCTCGGTGTCCTCTCGCAGTGCCCTCCCCCTCGGTGTCCTCCCCCAGTCCCCTCTCCCTCGGTGTCCTCTCCCAGTCCCCTCTCACTCGGTGTCCTCTCGCACCCCCTCTCCATCGGGGACACCGCTCCATCCCCTGTCCCACGGGGAGCTTTCCTCGGCCCCTCTACCTCGGGGACCTCTCGCCGTCCCGTCTCCGTCTTTGACCTCTCCCTGTCCCCTCTCCCACGGGGAAATTTCTTTTTCCCCTCTACCTCTGTGACCTCTCCCCATACCATCTCCCTCGGGGACCTGGCCCCTTCCCCTCCACTGGGTGGAATTTACCTCATCCCCTCCCCCTCGAGGATCTCTTCCTATACACTCTCCCTCCGGAACCTCTCGCCGTCCCCTGTTCCTCAGGAATCTCTCCCCATCCCCACACCCTCGGGAAAATCTCCCCGTCCCCTCTCCCTTGAGGCCCTCCCACCGTCCCCTGTCCATCGGGAAACTCTCCATGCCCAATCTCCCCTGGGGGCATCTTCCTGTTGCCTAGCCACTCGGGTCTCTTCCTCGGGAAACACTCCCCGTCCCTCACCCTTTTGGACATCATCCCGTCCCCTATCCCTCTGTAACCTCTCTCCGTCCACAGTCCCTCGGGGACATCTACCAGTCCCCTCTACCTTGGGGAACATTCCCGTTCGTTCTCATTCGGGAGCCTCTCCCTGTCCCTGCTTCCTCGGAGAACATTCCGCACCTTCTCGCTCAGGGACCTGTCCACGTCCTCTGCACCGGGGGGGACCTCTTCACGTTCCTTCTCCCTCGAGGCCCTATTCCTGTCCCCTCTTACCGTCCCCTTCCGCCACCCCCTCTCACTCCAGGACCTCTATTTTTCCCCTCATGCAGGGTAAATCTCAACGGCCCCTCTCCTTCGGGGCCCTCTTCGCATTCCATGCCCTTTTTCGCTGACCCTCGATGACCTTTCCACTTCCACTCTCCCTCGGGGACCTAACCCCGTTCCTTCTCAATTGGGACCCCTCCAAGTCCCAGCCCCTTCTGGGAACACTCCCAGTCCCCTCTCCACCGGGAACCACTCCCTGTCACCTCTCCCCGTCCCCTCTCCCCGTCCCCTGCCGCGGGGGGTTCTCGCCCCATCCCCTCACCCGAGAGGACCTCTCCCCACGTCTCCTCATCAGGGACCTCCGCGTCCACTCTGCACCGTGGGCCTCTCCAATTAGCCTCACCTTCGTGAACCTGACCCTGTCCCTCGAGGACCTCGCCCCCACCCCCTCTGACTCAGGGACATCTCCCAATTCCTTCTCTCTCGGGGGCCTCTCCCTGTCCCTTCTCCCTCGGTGGCCTCTCCCCATCCCCTCCCCCAGGGAATCTCTCTCCGTTCCCTCTTGCAAAGGGACTCCTCCCTGTCCCCACTTCCTCGGGGACCTCTCCCTGTCCCCACTTCCTCGGGGACCTCACCCTGTCCCCTCTCCCTTGAGGCCCTGTTCCCGTCCCCTTTCCCGTGGGGACGTCACCCTCTCCCCTCTACCTCGGGGACATTTCCCAGTCCCCTCTGCCTTGTGTACATCACCCCGTCCCCTCTCCATCATGTACCTCTCTGCGTCCACTATCTTTCCAGGAACTTTCCCCATCCCCAGACCATCGGGAGTCTCTCCCCGCCCGCTCTCCCTAGGGGATCTCTATCTGTCCCCTCTCCCTAGGCGACCTCCATTCTCCCATCTCCCTCGGGGACCTCTCCGATCCTCTCTCCTTTGGGGACTTCTGCCCATCCCCTGTCACTTTTTACTGTCCCTCAAGGACACCTCCCTGTCCCCTCACACGGGGGGACCTCTCCAGGTCCTCTCTACCTCGGGTAGCTCTCCCAGTCCCTTCTCCCTCGGGGATCGCAACACATTCCTTCTCATTCGGGGCCTCTCCCTATCCTTTTGGGTCTCTCCATCGGGGAACTCTCTGTGGCCCGAACTGTGGGGTGAACTGTCCCAGTCCCCTCTCCCATCGGGATCCTCTCCCTATCCCCTTTCTCATTTTCCTGTCACTGTCCCCTCTCCCTCGGGGACATCTCTCAATCCCCTCTCCCTCAGGGAACATAGACCGTTCGTTCTCATTCGGGAACCTCTCTCCCTCCCCAACCCTAGGGGGACCTTTGGGTTTCCCCTATCCCTCGCTGACCTCCTCCTGTCCCCTCTCCCTCGCGGACTTCTCCGTTTCCCTACTCCCTTGGTCACCTCTCCCTCAACCTGCTTCCTCGGGGACCTCTCCGTCCCCTCTCGCTCGGGGACCTGTCCACGTTTTCTGCACCTGGGTGACCTCTTCCCGTTCCTTCTCCCTCGAGGCCCTATCCCTGTCCCCTCTTACCGTCCCCTTCCACTGTTCCTCTCTTTCCAGGACCTCTATTTGTCTCCTCCCCCAGGTTAAATCTCACCTTCCCCTCTCCTTCGGAGACCTCTTCCCGTTCCATGTCCTTTGTCCCTTGATGACCTTTCCGCTTCCACTCTCCCTCGGGAAACTCACCCCGTTCCTTCTCAATCGGGACCCAGCCACGTCCCAGCCCCTCGGGGGAACACTCCCTGTCCCCTCTCCATCGGGAACCATTCCCGTCTCCTCTGCCTGTCCCCTCTCCCAGTCACCTCGCCCTGTCCCCTCTCACTGTCACCTCTCCCTGCCCCCTCTCCATCTGGAATCACTCCCTGTCCCCTCTCCCAGTCACCTCTCCCTGTCCCCTCTCCATCTGGAATCACTCCCTGTCCCCACTCCCTGTCCCCACTCCCTGTCCCCTCACCCTGTCCCCTCTCACAGTCCCCACTCCCTGTCCCCTCTCCCAGTTCCCTGTCCCCGGCCCCTCTCCCCGGCCCCTCTCCCAGTCCCCTCTCCCAGTCCCGTCTCCCCATCCCCTCTCCCAGTACCCTGTCCACGACCCCTCGCACCGTCCCCTCTCCCTGTCCCCTCTCCCCGTCCCCTCTCCCCGTCCCCCCTACCCGTCCCTTCTCCCCGTCCCCACTCCCCGTCCCCTCTCCCCGTGCCCCCTACCCGTCCCCTCTCCCCGTCCCCTCTCCCTAGGGGACCTCTCCCCATCTCCTCTCCCAGGGAATCTCTCCCAGATCCCTCTTGCACAGAGACTACTTCCTGGCCCGTCTCCCTCGGGGACCTCTCCCTCTCACCTCTCCCCCGTGGACCACTCCCTCTCACCTCTCCCCCGTGGACCTCACCCTCTCACCTCTCCCTCGGGGACCTCACCCTGTCACCTCACCCTCGGGGAATTCTGCCTCGCAACTCTCCCTCGGGGAGCTCTCCCTCTCACCTCTCCCTCCGGGACCTCACCCTGTCCCCTCTCCCTCGCGGGCCTCTACCCGGCCCCACTACCTCAGGGACCTCTCCCTGTCCCCTCTCCTTCGGGGACATCTCCCTTTCCCCTCTCCCTCGGGAGCCTCTCCCTGGCCCCATTACATCAGGGACCTCTCCCTGTCCCCTCTCCATCGGGGAGATCTCCCTGTCCCCTCTTCCGCTGGAAACTCTCCCTGTCCCCTCTCCCTTTTCCCTCCCCCTCGGGGTAATTTCCACATCCCCTGCCCCACAGGGTCCTCTCCCCGTCCCCTCTCCCCTGACGGCCTGTCCCCGTCCCCTTTTCCCCGGGGACCTCTCCCTCTCCCCTCACCCTCGTGGACCTCTCCCCGCCCCATCACCCTTGTGAATCTCTTCCTGTCCCCTCTAACTCTTGGACTTTCCCAGTCCCCTCTCCCTTGGGTAAATCTCCCCGTCTCCTCTCCCTCCTCCCGCCCGTCTCACTCTCCCCTCCTCCTATGCCTCCTCCCGCCCATCTCACTCTCTCCGGCCACTCTCCCCGCCCCCTCTCCCTGAGCCCTTTCACTCTCCCCGCCCCCTCTCCCCACACCCTCTCCCTCTCGCCATCCCTTATCCCTCTCCCCACTCCCTCTGCCTCCCCCCGCCCCCTCTGCCAGCCCCCTCTCCCCTCACCTTCTCCTCGACACCTGTCTCTCTCCCGACACCCTCTCCCTCTCACCATCCCCTCTCCCTGTGCCCGCTCCCTCTGCCTCTCCCTGCCCACTCTCCGCGCCCCCTCTCACTGCCCCCTCCCCACTCTCCCTCTCCCGGCCCCATCTCTCTCTCCCCACCCCCTCTTCCTCTCCCCACTCCCACTTCCTCTCCCCGCCCCCTCTCTCTTTCCCCACCTCCTCTCCTTCTTCCCGCCCCATCTCCATCTCTACAGCCCGTCTCCCTCTCCCTGCTCCCTATCTCTCTCCCTGTCCCCTGTCCCTCTCACCGCCCCCTCTCCCTCTCCCCACCCCCTCTCACTCCGGCCATCACCTCTCCTTCTCCATGCCTCTGCGCCCCATCCCCTCCAACTCTCCCCGCCCCTCTCACTCTCCCTCTCCCCAAACCCTCTCACTCTGGCCGCCCCTTCGCCTTCTCCCAAGTTCCGCGCCCCATCCCGTCCCTCCAACTCTCCGCCCCCTCTCCCTCTCCTCGCCACTTCTGACTCTCCCCTCTCCCTCGGGGACATCGCCCTGTCTCCTCTCCCAAGGGGTCCTCTCCACGTCCCCTCTCCCTCGAGGAACTCTCCCCATCTACACTCCCTCGCGGACCTCTCCCCGTCCCCTCTCCCTCGGGGACCTCTCGCCGATCCCTCTCCCTCGGTGTCCTCACCCCATCCTCTCTCCCTCGAGGACCTCTCCCAGTCCGCTATCCTTAGGTACCTAACCCCGTCCCCTCTCCATTGGGGACCTCTCCCCATACCCTCTCCTTGGGAGTCATCTTCCCACCCCTTCTCTGTTGGGCGCAACACCCTGTCCCCTTTCTGTCGAGGACCTCGCAACATCCGTTCTGCCTCATGGAACTCTCACCATCCAGTCTCCATTGGGAAGCTTTCACGTTCGTTCCTCCATCGGTGAAATCTGCCTCTCCCGTCTCCCTCGGAGGCCTCTGCCTGTCACGTCTCCCTGTCCCCTCTCCCTTAGGTATGATTACCTATCATCTCTCCTCTTCCACTCTCCCTCAGTGAACTATTCCCGTCCCGTCTACCTCGGAGACCTCTCCCTTTCAACTCTCCCTGGTCCCTCTCACTCGGGGAGCACTGCACGTCACCTCTGCCTTGGGGTCCTGTCACTTATCCCTCTACCTCGGCGGTCTCTCCCCGTCTACTCCCCATCCCTTCTGCATTTGAGCTCCCAGCCCGCCCCATCTCCCTCGGGGGCTTCTCACCGTCCTCTCTCACTCGGGGACGTCCTGCCTTCCCCTCTACCTCGTGCATGTCTCCCCGTCCACTCCCGCTCGTTGACCTGTCCCTGCCACACTCCCTCACGGTCCCCGCCCACTCCCCTCTCATTCGTGGGCCTCTCCCCATCCCCTCTCCCTCGGCGTCATCTCCACGTTCCCTGTCCATTGGAGACTTCCCCATGTCCCCTCTCCTTCGGAGATCTCCTCATGTCCTCTATCCCTCGGGGGCATTTCCCTTTCACCTCTCCCCGTCCCCTCTCCATCGGTGAACTCTCCCCCACTTGCTCGATTGGGGGCCTCATCCTGTTCCCTATCCCAAGGGGTCCTCACACCGTCCCCTCTCTCTCCGGGTTTCACACCATCTACACTCCCTGTTCCCTTAGCCTCGGGGACCTCTCACCATCTCCTCTCCTTTGGGGAGCTCTCCCCATCCCCTCTCCCTCGGGGACATCTCACTGTCTCTTCTCCATCCACGACATTCCCCAATCACAATACCCTCGGGGATACCTCCTTGTCACCTCCCACTCGGGAACCGCTCCCCATCACCCCTCGGCATCCCCTCCCCTTGGGATCCTCTCACTTTCACGTCTCCTTGTCTGCTCTTCTTCGGTGTCCCCTCCCTGTCCCCTCTTCCTCGGGGACCTCTCTCCATCCCCTATCCTTTGGGGACCTCTCCACATCCTTTCTCCCCCGAGGACTTCTCCATGTCACCTCTCCCACGGGCATCTCTAACTGTCCATTCTCCTATGGAGATCTCTCCCTGACATCTCAACCCGTCCAATCTCCCTCGGTGAACTCTCCCCATCCCCTCTATATCGGGGACCTCTCCCTGGCCCCTTTCACTCGGGGACCACCCGCCGTCACCCCTGCCTCAGAGTCCTGTCCCTTATCCCTCTCCCTCGGAGATCTCTTCCCGCCTACTTCCCATTCCTTCTCCATTTGAGCCCTCTGCCCGTCCCAACTCCATTGTG